>NW_004524655.1:8794340-8803996 GCF_000260255.1 Octodon degus | reverse complement strand
GCTGGCTGGCATGTGGTGCTGGGGGATTGAACCGTGGTCCCTGTGCTTTGCTAAGCTTGTTCTAAGTAGGTGCTTTAGACCACTGAGCCATCTCACAAGAAAAGCATTTTCATTTGGGGGCAAATTTCTTTAAACCCTCTCCCTCCATTTCTTACTTTTTCCTCTTCAGGTCTTCAAAGTTTTAGGAAATTCGTTATCCCTATAAGCTGCCTCTGTCATTCTGTGAACAAAGTTTTTTTTGCAGGATACAGTGGGCTGTAACTGTCTCTGTTAATCTCTAGAGATTAATTTCAAAGGAAAAGTGGAAAGGAGGGCGTTACCACTTCCTCTGTACCTCTCTCTCTCTTTTTTTTTTATGATTGGCGTCAGGCCACAGAGAACCTGGTGAGCTCAGCCTGAGCTTCTGAAAATTTCTTGTGATGTTTTCATTTGACTGTTTGTCAGGGCTACTCTTCTTTTTCTCTGTTATGCACCAGGTTCCAGAAAGATTTAGTCCGTTCTTGGACATCTTCAGCTGAAGAATTTAAAGAGTCATTCATTGACAAAAGAACTTCTTGTCAGACATGGTGATGCACCCCTCAATTCCAGCACTCTGGGAGGCTGAGGCAGGAGGATCACAGGTTTCAGCCCAGCCAGGAGAGCTTAGGGACTTAGCAAGATCTTGTCTTAAAATGTAACAAAAGACGAGGTGTAGCTTAGTATGGAGGCCCTGGTTTTAATTCCTAGCTTTATAGACACACACACACACACACATTTACACACATACATATAATTTCTTGGAGTACATATATACCAGGTACTAGTCTCCTTTCCCAGGCTTGCTTGCCTCAGCAACTCATGTGCCCATCGTTTTTCAGCTACAACTTTTATCTACTTAGTGGTATCTGTTATAGGAGAGGTAGAAAGACATGGATAGTGCTTTGGCTGCTTTAGGATACAGCCATGCTAGCTGTTTAACTAGGTACTAGGCAAAAAGGAAGTCCTTGTAATGCAAAAGCCAGGTGTGGTGACCGTACCTGTAATTCCAGCACTCTGAAGGCTGAGGCGGGAGGATTGCCACAAGTTTGAGGCCATCCTCTGCTACATGGGGAGTTCAAGGTCAACCTGGACTATGTGTAGAGATCTGGTTTCTTTTTTATTATTGCTTTTTAAAGTGGTGAACTTCTAAGTATAGGTTTAGCAAGTGAAATCAGAGTATGAGACTATCTGGGTGTGGTTTGGAGTAAACTGGGGAAGTATGCTACTTTCTAAGGTGCAGTTGATCTCTGATTTTAAGAGAATCCAGAAATCCAGACTTTTCTGTGATACTTCACAGGTGAACCCAGGGCCTTCACACTGAATTACATCCCTGCCCTGCTCCCTTTTTAAAAAGTCTGAAAGACACGTTCTCACAATTTGCCCAGGCTGGCCTTGAATTTGCAGTCATCTTGCCTTAGCCACCTGCAGTGCTGTGATTACAGGTGAACGCCACCAGGCCAGGCTAGAGATGTAGTAGCTGCGTGGATCAAGTAGAACGCGCAGCCCATAGGCTAAGGCGGTAAGCCAAGCAGAGCGTGGTGACCCTGTGTCCTCTTCATTGGCAGGAAGAGATGTCAGGAGAAAGTGTGGTGAGCTCAGCGGTGCCAGCGGCTGCTACCCGTACCACTTCCTTCAAGGGTGCAAGTCCCAGCTCCAAGTACGTGAAGCTGAATGTTGGAGGAGCCCTCTACTACACCACCATGCAGACACTGACCAAGCAGGACACCATGCTGAAAGCCATGTTCAGTGGGCGCATGGAAGTGCTCACTGACAGCGAAGGTGAGCCTTTGTGCCAACTGTCTGCTTCCACTTGTGCACTTGCCGCTGTGCTAGGTGCTGGGGCATGCGTGGGGTGTGGGCTTCTGTCTGCTCTGGAAGACCAGCATTACATGAGCAGCTGTACAGCCTGTTGTGAATTCTGGGTTAGCTCAGCATTCTCAAGTGTGCAGGGAGCCTTGAGAGTGGTGGAGGCTGGATCTGGCCTGGGTGTGGTCAAGGAGGGCCTTCCTGAGGCGGTGACATTGGAGTGAAGATGTGACAAATAGGAGTCACTTAAACAAGAGCTCTGAGTCTTGATGTAATTTTTGATTTGCTCTATGCTTTTGAGCCCCCACCTTCTGGCTTCAGCTTCAATCTCTGTAAAATGGGTTCTAGCCAACTGTCCTAGCTGCTTCCCTTCAATGTTATGACTTTAGACTGATACTTGAGCCTGATGGAGACAGTGTTTTCCCTGGACCTCATTCTCCTAGGATGGGGTCATAACAGACTGGCAGACCTAGACCGGTGTCCCAGCTTCCCTTAGCACTCAGAGATCCTGACCAAGTGCCTTCATCTTTTGACATCTCATTTTCCTTATGTGCTAAATTGAGCACAGTGGGGCTTCAGTGCATAGGAAGTATTCAATACATGTGTGTTCAAAATTATGTTGGTATAAGACAAAGCATCGCTACTTCCTGCCCACCAGGAACAATCGGCACCTGCACTGGCGTGCATGTACTTGGTTGGGTTTAAGTCAGGTCATATGAGATTTAAAACTATCTCCTTCCTTCATCCCTTTGCCTGGAATTGCTTGGGGCCAGGCTACATTACAGCATGGCTTGACCTTACCTTACGTTTCAGTCTGGCCCTCTGCCTGTGCCCTCACATCCCAGGGCAATGGGCTGGGGAGAGCGGGGGAGTTTTGACACACACCCATGCGACTGGGGCCCTAAAGTCTGGTGTATTGTGTTTCACTCTGTGGTTCGGCATGGGCTGCTGGCAGGGGAGGGTGTTTCCCTTTGCTTAAGAAGGCCAGACAGGGTCAGGCTCTGCCTCCCTGGGCTTCCTGTGAACTTGGGTTTCTGGTCAAGTGAGGCTGAAGCCCCAGAACTGCCCAGTGTCTTACCTAGAGAACACTTAACGTTTTATGAGTGGGTGGCTCCCCTTTGCTGCGCCACACCCTATGTGAGATTGTGGAAATCCAGACGGTAGCACTCAGTGGTAGAAGGAAACTTGTTAACTGAGAATCCGGGATCCTTGTGGTTTTTCTTCAGCCCCACCCAGATTTTTTTGTTTTGGGGGATACACTGGAAGAGCAGCCAAGTCTCTCTCTCTTTCTCTCTTTCTGTATTTAGTACAGGGTCTACAGGGTCTCGCTACATAGATGAGACTTGTAGTGATTCTCCTGTTTTCAGCCTCCCAAGCACTGGGATTACAGACGTGTGCCATCATGCCTAGTCTCAGTCGCCGTCTCGGTGTGCCCAAGGGAGCGGGGCCGGCATGGCACATGAGGGATGGAACCCCAGCTGCTGCGCTCTGCCTATGCAGACGCTTTAGTCCGCTGAGCTATCTGGCTGGCCTCCTAGCCAAGTCACTTTGAAAGCTGAGTGGAAGTCTCTTCTAGACTGCCTCACCTGGTAGCCTACAGGACAGTTTTAGGGGTTGACTGCTCGATTTGTCCTGAAGCCCTTTCTGGGCTCCCATGGCTGGGCAGGCAGGCTCTGTATCTGGTCGCCCGGCCATTGTCTGCCTAGCAAGGCCATCCCCTTGCTCTCAGAGCGCACTGCAGAGCCTGACCATGGCCCACATGTTGCCTCAAGTACACCCCTGGGTGCATGTCTGGATAGACTTCCTGTGTTTCACAGCTTCCCTCTGGCCTGGATGCTGGAGGTCTTCAGCTGCAGGCAGAAATGTCATGTGTAGTTCACCCAGGCAAGTAAGTTCAACAGGGCAGCTTGCTAGAACAGAGGCATTGATGGCACAGAGCAGTGTGGGTGATATGTTACTAGGACTTGCTAAAGGGTCTCTAAAAAAGCAGTTGTTTCAGAAGGGCACTGGGGCCAGGGGGGTGAGGAGCCTCCCTTTTGTTCCCTGCCTGTCTGCCTGAGTGCCACACTACATCCACCTAATCCCTACACTACTAGGAGTGTGCCATGGGAGTTGGGACATGGATTTAAGTCCCAGCTCTGCCACATGGTAACAGTCACAGGTCATATTTGTGGATCTGATTGCAGGTGTCAGGCTTGGTGCTAATTTGGACACGTTTACCATTTACTGGGTTTGTGGCATTAGGCAAGTGACTTTCTCTGAGCCTGTCTGTTGTTTGTCAGTTGTGAAGGATAATATTTAGCAGTTATGGGCATAAATGAAGCTTTATAAAGAGTGAGACACAGTGCCTGATCCCGCGGAGGAGCCTTTGTTGTGCCTGGGGCAGGGGTGTGGCTAGGAGAAAGCCTCTTGAGCAGCTGAAGCAGGGAGGGTGGGGAGGACTTCCCTGCTTTGGCCCTTAGGAGTGAAACAATTCCGTGTTATGCCCTACAAGGGTGGCTTCTCTGAGAGGACGCTGGCAGGGAGCAGGCCTTTCCCTGTCTTCTCAGAAAAACTCAGTTATTACAGTGCGAGAAGCTCTATGCAAGTCCTTGTCAATGTCACTATTGGTCCCACGGATGTGTAGTTCCTTCTCTAGGGCCCTTTAGCTCTGGCCTGTGCTCACCTGTTGGGTCATAGTCCTTGCTACCCTTACATGGTTTCCCATCTCTGGCAGATCCTTTTGGAATGAGGAAGTGTATAACTAGATTGAAGAGTCTTTTGTTTTATTTATTTACATTTTTGGTGTTGGGAATTGAACTCAGGACCTTGTGCTTGTCAGGCAGGTGCTGTACCACTGAGCTATATTCCTGGCCCAAGCGCTTTATTTTATTATCAGCATACTCCCCTAAAACAATTAGACCAAGCATAAAGCCTGGCCTGTATGGACCAGGCCTCTTTCTAACTTGTCTGTTTGCCTTTCTCTCTTCCTTGGGTGACCAGTTTTTGACTGTGGGGTCATTAGGTGAATCTCAAGTTTGTCACCCAAGGACTTCAATACTGGTTTCTTGTCCTGGCCCAGAGCTGGGTGTGATAGAGCATTGTGTGGCTGGTGCATTTGAACTTTTTTTTTTCCATGTATGTGTTTGGTATAGGGTCTCACTGCGCCGCTCAGACTTGTAGTGATCCTCCTGTTTTCAGCCTCCCCAGCACTGGGATTATAGATGTGTGCCACCACACCCAGACTGGATCACCTGCTCAGTGCACCCCAGGGGTGGGGCTGGCATGGCATGGGGGATTGGGGATCGAACCCTGGACCCTGCGCTTGCTAAAGCAGGCACTTAATCCACTGAGCTATATCGCTAGCCCTGTGCATTTAAATTTAGAAGAGCTGTCAGGGATTCTAGTGTGCAGTCAGGATCGGGAACCACAAGTGTGGATTTTCCTAGTTATTTTGCCACAGCTGCTTTATGTCCCTAAGTAATGTCCTCTTATGGTGTGGTGTTAAACATTTTATAAGTAGTGCAGTATTGTTTGTGATCCTGCTTTACTTTAGCCAATGTAGCATTCTGCTTGTGACTTTGAACTGTGAATAAATAGCTCTAGTTCAGAAACTTCCCTATGCTAGATGGTTCTGTTTTAGACACTGCCTGCAGTTGATGAAGCCGTGTCCTGTCGCTAGTTATGTACCGTGTTTCCAGTCCCCACTGGAATCTTCACACTCTCCCTGTGCACATGTGATTGCTTTCTATAGTGTCCTTTCTCACCCTTTGCCATGTCGTGGCACACACAGATGATCCTAATTTTTTTTTTTTTCTTTTTTTTTTTGGCAGAACTGGGGATTGAACTCAGACCCTTGCGCTTGCCAGGCAAGTGCTTATTCTACTGAGCCATCTT
This sequence comes from Octodon degus, assembly GCF_000260255.1. NCBI lineage: Eukaryota > Metazoa > Chordata > Mammalia > Rodentia > Octodontidae > Octodon > Octodon degus. The sequence goes on along the minus strand of NW_004524655.1, from coordinate 8,798,296 downwards.
CCCGGCACCCCTAATTTTAATTTGGTAAATGAGGCTCCAGACTCCCCAGGTCTCAGCTCTCCATCCCAGGGGCTGGAGCAGAGATCTTACCCACCCCTGGGAGCTGTGTCCTAGATTTTAGTCCTGGAAGTGAGCTGCAGGGTAGTGCCCTCGACTTCATTAGATATTGGCAGATCCCTCTCTCGGGGTTGTGTCAGTTTTCACTCCTCCCAGTGGTCTGGATTTTTGTCAGCACTGGGCACTATCAAGCCTTGCAACTGTTGCCAAAATGGTGACTAAGACATCACACTTTGTTGTTTTATTTTATATTTCCTAATCGTTAGTGCATTAAGCATTTTTTATGGTTATTGGTTGTGGTGTTTAGATTTTGTCTTTTATGTCCTAGACAGGGTCCTATTTACACACTGTCCCTTGTTCTTACTACTTTGCAGAAGTACATACTCTATACTATTTCTTTGTGGTTTGATGTTGTCTTGATATTTTCTAGTGTTGGCCTTTTGATACCTCAACATTTTGCACTGTTTGATTTCAGGTCTTATTTACCTTTTTGCGTTTTGTTTATGGTGGTGCAGAGGGTGGAGCGTAAGGTCTTGCACATGCTATGCAAGTACCCCTCAGAGCTGTGCTGTCCAGCTCACGTGCAGGTTTTTGATCTCACTGTGCACGTATGATTATTTTCTGTGGTACCCTTTCTCACCCTTTGCCATATCATGGTGTACACAAATGATCTCAGACCATAATTTTTTTTTTCTTTTTTGACTTGGGACATTTGGCAGCATCCAGAGATACTTTGGCTTGTTATGATTTGGAAGTGGAGTTGCTGCTGGCGTTGAGTGGGTAACAGTCAAAAATGTAGCTAAATACAGTGTATGGGCCTACCCCATATAACAGAAGTATCCAGTTTAAAATGTCAGTAGAGCCAAGGTTGGAGATTCTGCCCCAGAGATTTGGACTCAAGAATGAGGCAGGGTCCTAGAATCTGAATTTGTAGTAATTAGGCAACCATAAAACCACAGAGTATAAATGGTATGGCAAGGAAAGGCTGGTCAGGGAGAGGCCACATATCTCCAGAGACAAGGAATACATGATGTATTTCAGGAATACATGGTAAGCCTAGAAGCCCAGTGCTCCTGGCTGCCAGAGCAACCTTCTCCCTTGGTATGTGAAAGCCACATGAATCTCGGCTGGATTCCAGAACTAGGTGCCATTAGCTCTGTTCTCCAGCCGTAATGACTTGGTAGGCTCATTGTCAAAGACCTAGAGGGCATTTTGAGTGCTACACATCAACCAGCATCGTGCCCTGTGCTTGCTTGCTTATTTATTTATTTATTTATTTATTTTTGCACGTACTATGCAGGTACTCCTCAGAGCTGTGCTGTCATCCTATTCTTTTTTTTTTTTTTTTTCACTGAGCCATCTCCCCAGCCCCTGTCATCCTATTCTTATGTCAGCTCTTTGAGCAGAATAAACTTCTAGACAAGAGAGCTCAAGTGAGAGGAGAGCTGATGCCATCTGTTAGGTGGCCGAGTGGAGTTTCCAGCATAGACTTAAGCTCTTCATCACTGTGACATGCTGTAAGACATCCTGGAGCCCATTCCAGGGTCTACTGGTCTCTGTCTGTCTGCCTAGCTTTCTGGTTGCTGCATGGGTCATTATTCCCAGGCTGCCCGGACTGCAGCAGCCTTTCTAAATAGCTAATGAGGCCAGTGATAGCAGAACATATGTCCCCATAAGCAGGAAGTTGCATGATGTCTGTTAATGGCTTGTATGTAGATGTCCCCCCAAAGCCTCATGCAGTCATAGGTGGGGATTGTTCAGAAGTGGACAGATCTAGATCGTGTGATGCTGGAATTGATTCATGGAATAGTGACAGGCTCAAGGGCACCAGGATTAAGGGTGGGAGTGCTACCCACCCTCAGAAGCCTGGATAAGATAAAAGGGACAGAAATAGCCATGGTCAGTCAGTCCTCGTTTTGCTACCTTCTGCTCGCCATGACTGTTCTGTTCTCTGTGACTCTACCCTGCTTTGGAGCCAGCCTCTACAGACCTCTGCTCCCTTAATTATGGATGTTGGGAATTTTGTCTCAGCAGTGAAAAAAATTACTATGAGAGTGCCTGTTTGCTTTTCTTCATGCAGTTAATTGAGCTGACTGTAAGGGATTCTTGCTTTAAAAGCAACGAAAATATTCTAAAGTCAGAATGTTAATTGAAAACTCAGGGAGAATGTGCCTGGCTCCTTTGCCCTTATTTGTACAAAGTATGATTCCTTCACCACAGGCATTTCCTGACAACATTCTTGAGCTGGACCCCAGTGTCCCAGTCTGCCTATTTGCCTATTCGCTTATGGAAACTCTGGGCTGTCACTTGGGTGATTAATTTTGGGAGCTTTCACCCTTTACCTAACAGCTGAGTTGTCCATGCATCAAAAGCAGATGGATTCTCCCTTGAACAGCTGAATTGAATTTCTTTTCCAGGCCTGAAGTTCTGTAAGTTTCTCACTTGATCCTTGTAGTATAGTCAGTCCTGTGCCTCCCTCTTGGGAAGCTCACTAAATCTCTCTGGGATGGTTTGTTTCTGCGGAAATGCAAGGAATGAGCCATGAAAGGAACACTTGGGGAAATAATACTGCTTTTCCACATCTCATCAGTTTCTTGAAGGAAATAGTTCTAAGGAAACGGTCTAAGGTGGTAACGTTCAGGCCTGATTCTGCCTGCACACGTATTTTATTTATTTACCCAGTAGTGTGTTGATGATGTTTTGTTTGTGAGTTGAAAATCAGGAGATCCATAGAAAAATCTGGATTTCTAGCAGTGTTTGGAACATCAGAGTCCAGCAGTCCTGCGCCCACATTCCTGCCAGACCACTCTTGGCTGGAGCAGTGGAGGCTGTCCTGGAGGCAGGATGTGCTCTCCAGCCAGCTGTCCAGCTGCACTCGCTTGTGCTGATGCAGGCCTCTGTAGACAGCTGAGTTGTGTAAGATATTAAGTTCATATTTTATTGTCTCAGATGTGGAAAGAAGCAGAGTGGGAGAACATCTGGAGGTCAGTGTGAGGGCATTGTGATTTGCCTTGCGTGTGAGGGCCTCTTCCTTCCTCAAAACTAGGGTTGGGCTCCAGGCTACATGTTTGCATTATGCTTTCCCACTTTAGCATTCTTCTTCCTGCTCTGCCCAGGAAACTGTAGTGGTGAGTCGGTGCCAAGTGGAAGGCTCTGGAAGGAGGAGACCACCCTTAAAAGGCCCAGCACCAAAAGGCTGACTAGTTTCAGAAGCTGACTATAGAAATGACCATATTAGCTGATGAATAACTCACATGCTAGTGAATATTCTATAGTGCACTAACATCATGAAAGGACACTTGGCAGGAGCTGGATATGGGAGGCTTGAGGGCAGAGGTAAGTGGCAGGCTTGTGATCTGGTACAGGAGGAAGATGTACTTGGTGTTGTTGGCTCTTGTTGCCCTTTGCCTCGGATGCAAAGCCTGCATGTAGAGAGCGAGTCAGGTCAGGGCACAGTAGGGCTAGGGGGGAAAATGCTGGCTCCTTCTCCCAAACAGGGAACAGGGAGGACAGGCGAGGGGCGTAAAGGGCCTATTTGGGGACATCCTGCCTGAGGTCGTCCTGCTCATAGAGAAGGCTGAGGCTTAACCATCTGTCTGGCGTCTTGTAGTACTTCCCATTGTCTGTTAAGACGTCACTGGTCTTTGCCTCATTTCTTCCTCACTTTTTAGTACCTCCTTTTCTTCCAGGATCCAGTCCTGACTCCTCCAAATGCTACTGGTGACATTGCATTTCAGGAGAGGAATTTTGAAAACCCTCAGGCTCCTTGGTGGAGGTCACATAGTTAGGTGGAACACTGAGACGCAGGGGCGTGGTCTTCTTGTCTCCACCCCCAGTAATTTTTCTGTGCCTGATTCTGGTCAACAGTCAGGACATTTCCCCACATATTTTATTTATTT
>NW_004524655.1:8756513-8793880 GCF_000260255.1 Octodon degus | reverse complement strand
TTTGCATGGCTGGAGTGTTGTGGGGATCGAACTACAGCAAACTGAGGCTGCCAGCATTGTGGAAGCAGCCACTTAAAGAACTGAGCTAGGGCTGGACCCTCTCCCCACATATTTTAAAACAGGTTCTGTCTGTCCATGCTGACTGAGCTGTTTGACATTATCTGTTGAGAACACTGTTTCATGTCCTATTGTTGTCAAAAGCCAATAAATGCTTGTAAGAAGTCACAGAATTTTCTGTGGCGGGGCTGGGAAGTATATGGGGTCACAGTATGGGGATGAAGTTGTTCTCCCTTAGGAATGGCTCTGTAGCTTGAGAGTCTGAACATACTGTTGCAGTGCAGTAGATGTTTTTACCTCAGAAGCCTTTCTGCTGTCATTAGGACTGGTCATTGGACCCATTTTATCCAGGGATGGGGCACTAGGCCCCTTTGGGATGGTCTTCTCTAAAGGATATGTGAAAGTACTTCAGGAGCATGCTTTTAGGCCTAAGGGCCCTGGTGTCCCACAGAGCTGGTCCTCCAGGAGTCTAGGATGGGGGTTGTGCATAGCCACCAGGCCTACAGGCGGTGGCAGTGTGTTTGGAGATAGGCTGCTGAGACTACAGTGCCTTCTGTAGTTTCTGCTCTCCCTGGAGCCAAGGGAGCCAGGAGACTCTCAGCTCTGCTCCACATCTCCCGTGAAAAGTGAGAATCGTGGCTGTGTAACTACTCCATCCCCTCCTCCTCTCCGCTGCAGGCTGGATCCTCATTGACCGGTGTGGGAAGCACTTTGGTACGATTCTCAACTACCTTCGAGATGGGGCTGTCCCTTTGCCTGAGAGCCGCCGGGAGATCGAGGAGCTGCTAGCAGAAGCCAAGTACTACCTGGTCCAGGGCCTGGTGGAAGAGTGCCAGGCGGCCTTACAAGTAGGCATCACTCTTTCTTCCTGTATGAGCAGGGAGGCACCAAACATACCTGCTTTCCCCGTTTTCCCTTTCCTCAAAATGGAACCAGCTCCTCCCTTGTTCAGATGTGTGAGGGAACTCTGGATGCTCTCTTTTGGTCAGTGAGACCTGTAGGATACTTCCTATGTGCTCAGGTCACCTGACTGCTCTCTGATAGTCCTTGTGGCATTGGGTCATCTCATGCTCACTGTACCACCTTTCAGCAGTGAATAATGGAGTATAACCCCATATCCATTTTCTGCATCTATTTTGGGACTTAACTGTGACCCTATTAGTCAATGTGGGGAGCCCAGAATCCTCTCTACAGAGGTGTGTCTCACTCCTAAGCCAGACTGGGCCAGTAAAGTTGGGGACAAGGCTAGTGTTAGTCAGATCCCACAAAGTATGTGCTTGTGGATGCAGTCAGCAGTCTTATAGTTGAAGCAGTGTACTGACATGGTAGAGAACCAAGAGTCCCTTTGGGCTGCTGTAGGGCCACGATTTGTACACACAAGGCTCTTGTTTGTACCTTTCCTGAGCCACATGGCAGGGCAGGCTCTTCCTTGGAGCAGTACCCATAATGCTGAGCTCCTGACCTGTGCTTGCCACACACCACCTTTATCTTGACAGTTGTGAACTATTATAAATCTAAATGAATGTTGTAGCACTTGCATTGTTACTTCATTTTTATGATTATTAATGTAATGCATGGGGAGCAGGAAGTGGGGGAGTAATGCATATACATCATTAGGAAGTTAATAGTTCTGTGTGATTAAGGTAAAAAACACTTTAGTATCTCTTCCCAGCCACCTTCACCCACGAGGCAGTATCTCAGCAGTTTTTTCTATTTACTTGCATATTTTCATATAACTTCCTTTTATTAATTTTTCACTTTTCAATATTATCTACTGGCATTATATGGAAAAATTAGAATTTAACACATATAAACCCCAAGCTTACACTTACACATTCATTCTCCCAGCATAGATTATCATAATTTTAGTTACTGTTACTCAGTTTACATTAGAAATATAAGTCCTGTTAATTTGAATCACAGGTATTTTTTTAGCTTACTTTGTGAGTGTATATCCCTGATTCAGCCCCACATTGCCAGGAGGAAGGCCGGCTGCCGCGGGCTGTCCAGACACTGAGAGTCTCTCTCATCCTTGCCGTGGAGTTGTGCCCTTGGGCTCCATGTCTGTGCATCGTGCTTCAGCCTCAAGCACTGATCACATTCTCTTTGCTCCCACTATCTTCCTTGATATTTCTGGTTTTTTACTCACAGATATTGTTGTTTTTTTTTTTTTTTTTTCTTTCAGTTTTTATCTTTTTAATGCTTCTGATGAGTTTTTCATTTCTGTTATCAAATTTCCACTTCCTGGGAGCTTTTTCTTGTTTTCTGAAAGCTGCTGATCATTTTGGATTGCTTCAGAGGATGCTGCATCTGCTCTCATCTGTCTGATACTCTTCAAAGTTTTCTTTTGCTTCCTGAATTGTCAGGCTGGTTCTCTTCCATTTTTGTCACTTGTGTTGGCTTTGGTCTCATGTTTGAGAAGGTTCATATGCATAATCTGATGGTCCTTGGCTTCTGTTAAAGTTTAAGGCTCAGAATTTGCATGTGTGGCAGTCCTTGTTGTCCAGTGCCCTTCATGGTTGGATAATGGGCTGACTTTATGATGTCAGAATCTGTAAGCCCTTTCTTGGGTAGGTTATTGTATCTAGAGAAGTCCTCCCCCCGCTTCCTGTCTGGTGGGGCATAGGCCTGGCACAGTTGGCTGCCTCAGGAAAGTGGACCTTTCTGCTGGGCCGGGGATGAATATAGGGCTTGCTTTGTGACGCTTCTGCTGCCTGGCCCATGTTGCTGTGCTCTTGCCCTCACCTGCTAGCCTTCAGAGCTTTTCTCTGAGGCCTCTCAGCCTTTCTTGTCTGCCAGCTGGGGTTTTGACTCTCCATCTCCTTCATCCCTCATCTGTGGTCTGCATTTTCACCCTTGAAGTTTTGACATCTGCCTCACATCTCCCTTTCTTTTTCTTCTATTTTGTTCCTGTGTATTCACTACAGTGGGTTGTAGGAGCTTCTCATTAAATAATGTTTCATCTACCATGTTAAAAGTTTAGTTTCCAAGGCTGTTGAAAAATGTGTCCTGGTTGTTAGTATTTACTGGGCATCCTGGCCTGTAACAGCCCTGGCAAAGGGAACCCTTATTGGAAAACTCCACTCCTAGGCTTCTCCTTTCCTCATTCATCAGTGGTAAGAATCTTCCTCTCTCACCTCTCACTGCCCTGTCTGTGCTCAGCAGAGCTTATTTTTGCCCAACAGGCCAGTCTTAAAAATTCAGGGCTAGGCAGACCTCCTAGGCTGAAAGCATGTTTTGTTCCAGCAGAACAAAGACACTTACGAGCCTTTCTGCAAGGTTCCTGTCATCACCTCATCCAAGGAAGAACAGAAACTTATAGCGACTTCAAATAAGGTATGTTGGACACCCTTGTGGGACTTCTTTGTTACCTGGGCAGGGTGTGAGAATGGGAAGCTGCAGTTCTCCCGCTACCATGCCTGCTGTTGGGTGGTGGAGTGTCCTTCTGCCAGCAAGCTGTGTTTGTCTGGCCTCATTGACCTACATGCTAAATAACCCTTTTCTTCCTCTTTCTAAAACAATCCACAGCCAGCTGTGAAGTTGCTGTACAACAGAAGTAACAACAAGTACTCTTACACCAGGTAAGATGCCAGCCGGAAATCCTCACTCACTAGGAAACCTCCCTTGCATCACATCAGCCAGGTCTAGCTCCTTGTGTTCTTTTTGTATAAGGATGACCCTTCTGCACCTCTAGAGTGGGTAGATAGATACAACTTTGAGATTTTTAATGTATCCACAAAGTTGTACAACTAGCACTTTCTAACTTTATACAGCATTTTCATCCTCCTAAAAAGAAATCCTCTACCCATTATCAATCCTTACCTAATCACTTCCCTGCAAAACCTTAGTCATGAACCTATTTTCTGTCTGAATAGATTTGCCTATTCTGGACATTTCCTATGAATAGAATCATACAGCGTGTTTCCCTTTGTGACTGGTTTCCTTCACTTAGTGAATGTTTCCAAGATTTGTCCATGTTGGCCATCTATCAGCACTTCATTCCTTCTTAACGGTGTAATGGTATTTCATTTAGGGTTAGGCCACATTTTGTTTATTCATCTTTCAACTCATGGACATGTGGGTTATTTGTGCTTTTTGACCAGAGCATATAATGCTGCTTTGAACATTTGTAAGTTTTTGTGGGCATACGATTTAATTTCTCTTGGGTAAATAAATGCCTAGGATTGGAAGTGCTAGCTCATATAGTAACTTGGATTTTCTTCAGTTATTGCACTATTTTGCAGTATCACTAACCATCTGTATTGGTTTTTAAAATACTTTTTGGCTGTCTTGAGACCATATAACTCTAAAGCAAAAATTCGAGGGATGTGGTAGCGATTTAATGATGTTATTCAAGACCTGTAAACTGACCTAGATCAAAAGTCTTAGGGCCGCAAGATAGATCAGTGGACTAAGTGCCTGCTTAAGCAAGCACAGGAACAAGGTTTGATTCCTGGCACCACATGTTGTGCTGGCCCTGCCCTGCGCAGGCTGAGCCAGCCACCGAGACCAAGGTGGTGGCACGTACCTGTGATCCCAGCGCTGGGAGGCTGAAAACAGAAGCATCACTAGAAGTCCGAGCTGCGTAGTGAGACTGTATACCAAATACATTAAAAAAAATAGAGAAGTCTCCCTTGGGCTGTGCCATTCTGCCCTGCAGTGCTAGGTGGGGGCCTGTGTCTCCAGTGCCAGTGTGTGCAGGCCTGCATCCTCAGTGTTCTGCCTGTGGCTGTGCAGGGCAGGTGCTCGAGCATGCCAGTCAAGAGCAGGAGCTTAGAGCAGAGCTGTGTTTCTCAGGCCCAGCTCTGCAGTTTCTCGGTTCTGCCCCTGAATAGTTACCTGATTTCCCTGACCTTAATTTCCTTCTTTGAGCAGTGGGGAGGATAGCATCTTTTTGAGGAACTATTGTGAGTGAAGTGAGAGAGAAAATAAACCTTGTGGGGTCCTGTGTGTAGAAGCAGTTTAATTATTACACGCCTGTGGTCACCTTACTGAATGCCCCTTTTGCAGCAATTCCGACGACAATATGTTGAAAAACATCGAACTGTTTGATAAGTTGTCTCTGCGCTTTAATGGGAGAGTCCTATTCATAAAGGATGTCATTGGGGATGAAATCTGCTGCTGGTCTTTCTATGGTCAGGGCCGCAAGATTGCTGAAGTGTGCTGTACCTCCATTGTCTATGCCACCGAGAAGAAGCAGACCAAGGTAAGAGCCTCAAGAGAACAGTTTGAGTGGCTGCTCTGAAACAAGTGTTTGTGGGACTTCTTTCCATTTGAGCAAAAGAAACAGAGAAAGGTTTTTAGATGCTTTCCTTGCCTTGCGGTTCCTCATTGTGAAACTAGTTATTATCTTTGGGCCTTGAGGAGCCCAATGGTAGGTCTTAGAGAAACATCCCTCCCTCCCAGCATTCAGCAAGTAGAGACTGTCATGCTGTACCATATTCCCTTGTCATGTGTATGGATTCAGATTTGTACTTGTACCCAGGTGTTCCTGGCTGCCAGCCTGTTCCCATCTGATGCCGTCTGCTGCTACCTGTATTGTTCCTCATGCTCTTCCACTGCTTTTGCTTCCCACCAAGGCCCCGCTGCATCAAGTTTTGCTCATCAGAGTGACGGTGCCGCCTTCAAGATTTGACTTGGCTTTCTGGTCGTGTTCTACCATTTGTTTGCCATCAGTGTGTCCTTCTTTTGCCCACTGACGTAGAGCTGCCCACTGCCTCATAGGACCCTAATGTTCAATTCCTTAGCTCCCACCTGGGTTGGCTTCTTTTTGAACACATTTGACTCTGTGACTGAAGTGAGTGCATCCGTCTTTGTTCATCCTCTCCAAATCAGTAGGCTTGCCCTTCCTTTGACTTCTACCACCAAGCCATTCGGAAGGTTAGGGCACCTGACGGAGCACTGCTAGCAACAGGGCCTGCTGTGCTTCACCCTTCCTAGGTGTTCTGCTCGCCTGCCTGCCTTTGGCTGTGTGAGTGAGCTGGCTGTATTGGTTTCTTGTCCCTTTTCCTCCTCTCTCCCTTCCCCCTTCTTTTTTTCCCTCTCTCCCTCCTCCTTTTTCCTCATCTTCTTTACTTCTCTCACTTCCTTCTGCTCCTTTCCTCCCTTCCTCTTCCACCCCTGCTTTTAATCACACTGTACCCTGTCATTTCTTTCTCAACCTGTCTAAGGGAAATCTTTTTACCTATGGATTGGTTAGGGTAGGTTGGCTACAGGCTGATTGTCAAGCTTCTCATCACCTGGGTAGTCTGTACTCTCTTGCTCAGCTTACAGTTGACCCTGCAACTTTAGGAGGGACATAGGTCTGCGGGCTTTTGGAGCTGGCCTTAGAATGCAGAACAGAGAAAATCATAATGCAAAGTGGAAAGCAGAGCCTTTTTCTCCTGTTTTTAAACATTACAGGAAATTTAAATTGTACACAGAAGTACATGTGTACAGTAGTCTCCCACATACCTTCCTCCCAGCGTCAGTGGCCCCTAGCTCAAGGTGACTGTGCTCCATCTGTACCTACCCTTCCCCAGACACAGGGTTAATTTGACCACCTATTTTATTTATAATTGCTATACATAGAATATATTCTAAAAGATAGAAATTATTTTAAGGTAGCCAAAAAGGGAAAAATACAGTTGTTCCTTGGGTCACCAATTTAATTTGTTCCATGATTCTGGAAAAGATGGCCATGGTGATGTTTATTACCCAGTGCAGAGTTTGTGAACTAAAACCAAATTTTGCCAAATGCTTCTGCTTGTGAATCAAATTGTCTGCAAGCAAAAGTATTTGTGAACTGAGGTACTACTGTACTGAGGTTCAGTTCTCTTTTGAAGATGGCACGGGGATGAGAAATGCCTGTTCTCCCCATGCTGGCAGGTTCTCATGCTTTTCTCTTGCAAATTTTTTAAAGATATGAATTCATTCTATGACTAGACTTCTATTTTCTTTCTTTCTTTTTCCATTTTATGTATTTTGTACAGGATCTCACTATATGGCTCGGACTTGTAGTGATCCTCCTGTTTTCAGCCTCCCCAGCACTGGGGTTGCAGGCATGCACCACCATGCCTGGACTTGGTGTAGGCTCAGTGTACCCTGGGTGTGGAGCCAGGGCCTGCGCAGCATGCAGAAATGGGGATCGAACCCTGGTGCTTGTGCTTGCAAAGCAGGCATTTAATTCACTGAGCTATCTCACCGACCCCTGGACCTCCATTTTCTTATGGGTTGATTTTTTAAAAAATAAACCATATAATTTAAAAGGATAAACATCCCATAAGTTAAGTTTTAAAATGTTAAGAGCTTAATAGGGAGCAAAAGAAAGAGGCTGCAAGGTCCGCTCCAAGCTGTTTATTGATGCGCACATGGCTTCTGGAGCAAGCCTATGCCTGGGTGTATCAGGCCATCCAGTGATAGGACAAGGATGGAAGGCCAGGGCTGTGTGTTGGCTCCTTTTACCAGGAGTGCATCCGTAAGGATTCCTTCCTTCCTTCCTCCAGGGAAAGCCTGCTACCATGGCTTTCTGGGGACTTGGTGTTAGGGATGGCTGCTCCTATAAAACAGGTTCTCCTTCAGCTGGCCCAATCCTCTGGGAGCTGGGCTCTGGGGCTAGTGCTCTGGCTTTGTTGTCCTCAGCTAACTTTACAGATACCCTATTGTTTTCTTGTTTCTTTGTTTTTTTTTTTTTTAAGACAAGGTCTCATGTAGTTTAAGCTGGTCTTTCACCCACTGTGTAACCCAGGCTGGCCTTGAACTTGAGGCAGTCCTCTTGCCCCAGCCTCTGGAATACTAGGATGATAGGCATGCAACACCCTGCCTGGCTCCCTGCTGACACTGAGACCAGAGCTCTTCTCATCAGAAAAGAAAGTCCCTCGTCTAGGAGTGTGGCTCAGCAACAGAGAGTGTGCCTTACCTGGGTGTGGCCTTGGGTTTGTCTCCAGCATCACAAAGTTCTCTGACTCCTGCAGTCTCTGGTTGCTGCTACTGGATTGCTTAGAGGAGACAGTAGAGGACAGAAGAACAGAAAACTTAGACCTCTCGTTTCTTGTCACTTGGTGTGCGAGACTCTGTGGGCACCTCTGGTCACCAAAGGCCTGGTACTCTATTGTGGGGTCCTGCATTGATGGGGGGCAGCTTGGAGCACGTACTGCTGGGATAACCTCCCATGCCGCTCTTCCTCCAGTCCCTCTGGGGCTGCTTATTCTTGAGTCTTCACTCAGCTAGCTGCTGGTGCATCCTCACCTACTTTGGCAATGTCATTGAGAAAGAAAAGGTGGAGGGTACTTGCTACCCTGCTCCTGAAACCTTGGAATCCTGTCCTTCAGACTAAGTCTGGTCTGAGTCCAGTGCGTGGGACCCGCTTGTGGGCGCTCCTCCTTCAGGGACCCTTAGCCCGGTGATGGTAGCAGGGTCCAAGCAAGCAGCACTTAGGAAGGAGAGAGGTGACTGTCCAGACCAAAAGCTGTTTTCAAGCCATCTTCAGGAGGGCCTGTGTCTAATGGCACAGCTCTGTTGGTGGCAGCCTAACGGAGGTGACCTGAATGTTCTTCAGAGTGAACTGCTTGGTCATGTTGTCATATTCTTCATAGTTCCCTGATGTGTAGTTAAAAGTTACGGGCAGGAGGAAGGGGCATGAGCCTCTGGAAGCCTCCTTTATCTGTCTTTTAAAGTGTGTGACTATCTGCGGACTCTGAGAAGGTGAAAGGGGCAGTACTGCCTTCGTGAAGGGACGGCATGGGGTGGGGAGGAGGAAGAAACCAACTTCACTGTGTTCCCTTGCGCTCAGGTGAATTTAGCGCTGTGAACAAGTGTTGTCTGTGGAAAACAGCAGGGGCTTTGAAATAATAGCGACAGCCTTCATTAGCATACTGGGGCCCTCCTTAGCCTGGTGGTCATGGCTGAGGTGGCGGGCTCTGTGTGTGTCATACTAACTTGTTTCCCCTGTGTTTTGTGGGGGGACAGGTTGAGTTTCCTGAAGCCCGGATTTATGAGGAGACCCTGAATATTTTGCTCTATGAGGCCCAGGATGGCCGGGGACCTGACAATGCTCTCCTGGAGGCCACAGGTGGTGCAGCTGGGCGCTCCCATCACCTGGATGAGGATGAGGAGCGGGAGCGGGAGAGGATTGAGCGCGTACGGCGCATCCACATCAAGCGTCCCGACGACCGGACCCACCTCCACCAGTGAGCAGGCATGTGGACTCAGCCGCGGCCGCCTCTGCCCTCCGTCCTTCTCCCCTCCCCTGCCACATTCAGATTCTGTGCAGGCTTCCAGGCATCTTCTACTTTCCCTGGAGTCTGGAGATACTTTTGTAACAAGCCAGAAGATTATTTTGGTATTTCTCGACAAGGTGAATTGCTCCTGCCTTGACCCAGGTGTACGCACCCCCATAGTTGAACAAGCGATGTCCAAGGTCTCTGCTTTTCACGAGAATCGAGCCAGGCTTTCTTGGTTTTCAGAGGAAAAGTATGAATGAGCGTGAAATGTATGTGAGAACTTTGTTTGCAGTATTTATTTTTGTGGGTGCTGACTACCTATTAGGGCTTCTTGAGTGACACTCCCTTAAGGTTTCAGTTTGACAATTCCGAGAGAGGCTCTGCCGGCGATGGCCACCTGGGGTGTGTGAACTTTGTGTTTTCTCTTAGCCTCAGCCGACTGGCAGGCTCCCTGTTCCTGTGCCTTCTGTTTGGGCACAGTCTCCATGGCTTTCCTGGGAATCTATTCTGCAACGTGGCTCTGTCCCTAGAGCTTATTGATAGTTTCAGCTTGTGGCCTTGAAGATGAGCCCTAACTTGTGCCATTGCTTGTAACGTGTTCATTTTAGAACGTCTTTGGGTAAAAACTTGTGCTGCCTTGGCTGGTCTTTGCTGTGGTGCTGGCTGGGACTGTACCACGCCAGGCAAGGACTGGCACTTTCGCTGGCAGCGAGTGCCTGGCTGTCTTCCTATCTCCTGGCCTTCCACTTTCTGTCCATGTTGACCCACCCACTCCATTCCAGGAAGGCCCCCGACCCGCAGCAGGTGCAGCTCGCACGCTGTCGCTCCAGAGCATCCACTCCTTTCTCCCGGCCTTCTTCCACATTAACTTGGGCTTGCTTCAGCAAGTGGGTTCCTTGCCTTGTCAGGATTTGGGTTGGTGCGATTCCATCCTCCCAGCCAGGCACCCCTTACACCCCAGCCCAGGGGAGCTTGTCTATCCCAGGCAGCTTCCCTGCTGCAACATAGCCATCACCTGGAGACCCCCCCCCCTCGTGTTTGTCTCTGATTTCTATGCAGAATAGAGTGGCCATCCGTGAACAGGTTGAGAGGATGTGCAGATACCTTTGGGTCTGGTTTGTGTCTGTGTTCATACTTGTTTAGGGATTGTGTGCGACTGTTGGTGAGGATGTATGTTTGTGGGGCACAGGTGGCCCGAGTGGAGCCCGCTGTGCATGGTGCTCATCAGGACGGCTGTTCTCAGTTACCTACCTCCCAGCCTCCTCTGCACCTGCACAGGAGCAGGACTGAATCGTGACTGAAGTGGGTGGTTGAGACTAGACTAGGTAGAGTAGTTAGGAGGAGATGTGAATATGTGCCAGGTGATGGGTGGGTTTTGTTTGCTCAGCAAGGAGTCATTACTGTTTTATACCAAAGGTATTAACTTGGGCAGCCTTTGACACCTGTATCCAAAAAACGAGTTTCTATTTTGCGTCAATTTTTACAGCTTAGACTTTGTACCTGTGACAGTTGTCTGCCTTTCTTTTGTATCCAGGAGCAAAGCCTACAATATTTAAAACTTTAAAACAATCAAGACCAAACCTGAAAACAAGGTATTGGGTAGATGCTTTTTAAACTGTTGTGTGGGAAACTTTTATATGAGGCTATTTCGGTTTTATTAAGTGTTAAGGAAAGGGAGCTTACAAAATAATGTTTCGTAAATATTTTATACTGTTTAAGTTTTAAATGTTAACCCTGCCGTCTGGGTTAAACTTTTTTAAAGTTAAAGCGAATGTCAGTTCTGATGTTTTCTGTAGGAATGGAAAAGCCATCGTATAAATTCTGCTAAGTGTTTGTGTTAATAAGTGTGTGAAACAATCTGACTTGTTTGGGCTTTCATGTATGCCTTATGCCCTGCTGCTTCTGGCAGCTCTTGGTACCTTCACTTTCCTTCAACTTTGCACCTGCAAGTTCGTGTCTCTGCCTCACAGGGCTATGAAGAGGTTCGTAAAAACATTCCGTGGAGAATGTTTCTGTCGGCTGCATCTAGCCAGGAGCTGACAGACAAGCGTTGGCTGGTCCAAGCTCTGCCAGCAGGTAGACTACAGAAAGAAACTGACTTTTCATATGTTAGCATATGAGAGCTGAAGTCAGTATTTTTATTTATGAACCATCTAAGTAAACACTGGTTTAAGATTTGCTGAAGAGTAAGGCTTTATTTTGTTATAAGAGCTTACGGTTAAAAATGGGAACAGCTGTTGTTCCATGGTGAGCAAGCTCAGTCTGTGCTGAGTAAGTCATTGGTGGTGGTGGCTGGCGGTCCGAAACGGTTCCTGCACATCCTTCTCTGCTGCCTTCTTAGGGTGGACGCAGCGCGTCCCCAGTCCCTGCGTAGGTGTGTTCTCCTAGACCTTAACAGTTGCTGTTCGGGACCTGTGTGTGCCACCCCTCCCCCGTGTTCTCTTTAGGGCTTCACCTCAAGTCACTGTAATGCATTCAAGTGCATCATTAACCTTCCTGTCTCTCTGTGCTATGAAGAAAATGCTGTAGGTTTTAAGAATAGTCACTGTTTCTCTCTTGTACACGTATTTGTGAACGTATGTAAAATAAAAATTATGCTATGCTTCCAATTAAATCTGTTTTCCGGGTCTTTCCTGAAATGCTCACCACAGCAGAGCCCCTGGTAACAGAGCAGGTAAAGAGCTCCTGGTAAAGAGCTCCTACGTTCTACTCTGCTACCTTAAAGTTGTTCATGATGGAAGAAAAGATGAATCATTTTTAACAGCGAAAGGAAGTCTCAGGTGAAAATGCCACCTGCCTTCTAAAAAAGCAGAATGAGTCAGCTGGTGCTGCCACTGATTTAATGTGGGGACACTGGAGGACTGTCCTCACCACCTGGCACCTAATGAGCCCGCAGGAACGTACGCCAATTCCTTGAAACTTGTACGTTACATTTATTTAAGGAAACATTCAAATTGTGCAGCTTTATGAGAGATTTCATTTACTTTTCTTAGGTCATATGCAATGTTTCATTGTGTCTCAGGGCAGCTTGACCAAGGCAGGTATCTGTCACACACCTGGCAGTGCCACGTTGAAGGGCCCGTTGAGTGTAGGTGCTTTGTGGGATGCTGAAGAGGACGCTGCTTGGGTGACTTGAGGTCAGCTCCTGGAAGAAGACAGTTTAACGCAGGCACCTGCAGCTGCGAAGCTGAGGTCAGGCTTTGGCAGAACATGATATGGTGTTTGCAGATGTGGTGCTTTCCCAGGCACCACTGGCATTTTTTCTTAAAGACCTAGCTAACTGGGTCAAGTTCCGGCTTCCCAGTGCTTTCCTCTGTTGTAGCAAAAACAGTATTGGTAGAAATCAGACATTGCGCACCATCAGGACTTCGGCCGCACCGACACCTGGGAGAGAGCCGCACTTCAGAACCTCGCAGCTCCCCTCACTGAAGGAAGCATTTGCCGCCTCCAGTCAGCCTGGCCAAGGGGGCAAGAAACCAGCTTCCGCTCCTGTGAGACAGGCTGGATTTAGAGAGCGGCTCACTGAGTCTTGTCAGCTAGCCTGAGCCAGCCGAGGAGGAAGATAGACCAGAAGAGCGTCAGTTCTTGGGGGTGTGAGTTTTAAGGAAGCATTGCGCGTAAACTGAAAATGCACCTCGAGCCTTACATCCCAGTGAGCCTTACTTTAATTCCCTGAAGGGGCCCATTAGCTT
The DNA here is from genome assembly GCF_000260255.1 of Octodon degus. Lineage (NCBI taxonomy): Eukaryota > Metazoa > Chordata > Mammalia > Rodentia > Octodontidae > Octodon > Octodon degus. The sequence goes on along the minus strand of NW_004524655.1, from coordinate 8,780,931 downwards.
ATGAAAGATGTTATCAATGTGTAAGCATTTAAATAATGGAGGAGATACTTCATTTTTAATTTGTACCAAATAATTCTTCATGGGCTGGGATACAGCTCAGCAGCACAGCACCTGCCTGGCAAGTGCAAGGTCGTGAGTTTGATTTCCGGTACCCTCCTCCCCAAAATTCTTGATATACATAGAATATACACTTTATAAAGATTCCCACCCCCTCTGCTTTGAATATGTCATGTCCCAGGAGCACTGGATCAAAGCATGCTCTGCGTACTGTTTATCAGGACTGTCGGGACCCTCGGCCCAATGTGGGGGCACAGTCTAGGAGGACCAAGTCACCTGTGTGTGTGCTCAGGTTCTTCCTGAGATGGCAGCAATTCCCAAACCTTTCCGTCCTTAAGATCTGCAATCTCGAATTCTGACAAGGCCCACCTCCAGCCATCAGCTAAGGTGAACTCGAGCACGTGGATTTCAGTGTGGAGATGAGTTTGAGAACCCTTTGTCGCCCAGTAAAAAGTTGGACTTGTATGCTTGGTAAGTACTTAATGTCAACTGCTGCTTCCCTGACAACTAAATATGGCACGTGGTTTTCTCTGTTTGGCGTTTGCATTCATGCTTCCCCAATCAGCCTCTTCCTGTCTTTCAGATAGGAACTCAGGAATGGAGGGAAGAAATGAACTCGTTTTTTAGACTTGTATTTTCATCTAAAACTGCTTACCTGTCCCCAAGCCAGCCACTTACCACTGTTAACTGTCCATTTTTGTCTCTATAGATTTGCTCTTCTGGCCCAGTATCAAAAACTATTGTGCCTTCTTTCCCAGGACTAATATAGAACTGTAAACTTAAAATACACAGGTGACAAAGTTATTGACATAATTCTCTTTTCTTTCCTGCAACCTTTGGTCTGCAAAAGAAATGTACTTAGGAAACTTTATTAGTTTCAAAATTAAATAATCAAATTCCTCCCTTTTTGCATATTTAAACAAAAGAAGGAAACCCTTTGCATGAGTGGGCAGCTAACTTCTGCCGTCATTCTGAATTCAGCACCTTAAAGTCTTTGAAGGGCCAGTGTGCCAGCTGAGGAGTAAGTACACCCTCATCCTGGAACTCTCGCAGCGGCCTAGGTGTCCCCTCCAAGGAGGGCAAAACAGAGAACTCCACACAGTGCTCAGCACCCTCTTATTCTGCTTGTGAATTTGCTCATCAATTGTGGATTTGGAGCAGAGAAAAGAAGGGTCTTTGCCAAGAGCAACCTGCTCTGACAGGCACCGTGTTGCTTGCTTGCGCAGTGCTGAAGTTGCTAACGGCTCTTGGGGTCTGCACACCCTCTTGGGCACCTATGTGTCTCCCTAGATGCTGGTTAACAGGGGGTCTGTATGCATCACCCCAAAAGAGAAAAACTGGCAGCTGCTCCAGAAGTATTGAGAAAATGAGGCAAGGGTGCTCCACATGCAAGGAGCTTTGCTTTTCTCCACTAAAGCAATAATAGAGCACTTTCCCTAATAGACCATGGGCAGCCTGAGAAGCTGCAGCCCAGTGGTCTGAACAGCTGTGCCACCAGCCATCACAGCAAAGGCATGGCTGTGTCCTGCTCCAAGTCAGAGGCCCACCCTCCACTTAGTGACATGTCCCTCAGGGGCCCCCGAGGCACCTGCTTTGGAAACTGCGTGGGCAGACTGTTGCTTCCTGAGGTCAGCGAGTGATCACTGACCTCTTCCTGTCTCTAGGCCAATGTCAGAGGGTTGAGGACAGAAAAAGTGTTTCTGTAGGCAGGGTCAGGGGACACAGTGACACCTTCTTCCCCACACCCTGCTTTGAGGACAGGAGGCAGGCATAGGTAGAAGGATTGACATAGGTGTCCCTTTGATCTGTTGTCACCGTCTAACACTGAGCTCCTTCCCCAGCAGAAGATGAAACCACCTACCTTCCTTGAACGACATTTACAAGGTTCTCCTTCTTAACCAGCATGGCGAGCTTAGTAACCACCTCAAATACATGTTCACACAGGAGGATGGCATCTCCCTAGGTAGAAGGAGGACACGGTGGTTTTAGGATTAATGGTTAGAAAAACAAATAGCTCTAATCCTGAGGTTTTGTGGCACTTGATTTAAGATTTGGCACTTCCCAATTTTAGCGAAGATTGTTGGCCATCAATTACCTTTTGCTTGTTGTTCTCTGGTGATACATGAATGACCAAGATTCCATCATTCAGACTGCTAGTGGAGACACCTTAAGACAGTTCCAGAGTTAGGGGCCCAGAAGTGGGCAGCTTGACATTAATCCAGGAAACAGGAGAGAGACCACTCAAGGGTTCCCCAAACCCATGCCTTCTTCCTTCTAGCTGGGCCCAAAAGACAGAGGGCGTACTCCAGCAATCCTCATGCTACTGGGTTGTGAGCTGAAGCAAAACCCAGTCATTTTGGAAGGTGACCTTTGTCCAAACTGGATAGTTGAGTGAAGTGGGTGCTGTGGACATTTATACCAGAATAAGAGGCACAGACCAGGCCTGAGCCTTGGCCTTCTGGGTATCCTTCCTTTGTTTATCTCATTTGTGAGTTTCTTCATTGCTAGTTCCCAGAAATTAAGGCAACTTGGAAATGGCTTGTGGTTGCCCACAACTTACCTTTGAGGGCTGAGTACTCTATCTTCTGCTTGATTTTGGCAAGTTCCACCACATAAGCTGCTTTCTGAGTGAGGATGAGCTGCCGCTGCCGAGCCTTGAAGCCTTTTCTGTCATACTTGATGACGGGGACACCATACTGCAAAGAGGGGAACGTTACCACAGGAGACAGACAGTTACCTCATGGGGTGAGGGAAAGACTACGGAGTGTCTTGCTACTCAGAATCTGGTGAAGTTACTTCAAGTGCTCAGGGAGACCAGACATTTAGCATGAAGAGATTTTTTTTTTCTTTTTTTTCCCTGTGCCCTGTTCTATACACGAGACATTGTGATTCCCAGCTCTGCCTGACGTGCTACCCTCTGAGGAAGCCAAGGCTGTGGCCACCCAGCCTCACAGGTATGGTCTGAGAGGCCAGTGGAGAAGACACCCTGGCATGAGGACCCTCACAGCCAGCAGGATCCCCTTCACACAGGCTTCTCTCCTCCAGGGAACAGTGGGTGAGAGCAGTTGCCCACACACAGCAAAAGCCAGCTTGCTGCTGCTCATAGGCCAAGCCATGGCCTTGACCACTTTGCCTTGCTTGCCCCCTCAGTGCTTCCATTATCCATAACTACAGAAGGTCAGAGGCACCCACGGTGAAAGTAATCTGCATAGGATCTCCCGGCCACTCCACGGAGAAGGCAGCATCGGCTTCCAGAAGTCTACCCACCCCTCACTTTGTGGTAAGTTCCTGGCTATGTGTCTGCATTTCATAGGAAAGTGAATCGACACAGGTTTTAGGATGACAGGGAGAGCCTGTAAGAACAGCAGCAGGTATCTGGTGGTCATGTGTCACCCCACAGTCTCTGCTGACATCCAGCACAGCACAGCTGAGCGCCTGGGCTGCCGAGCTGCACTGGGTCTCAGTGGCGCCCCCAGCACTCTGCGCTCAGGTGTGACAGGGATTCCTGCTCAGGTCTGAGCCACACATGTCCTTACCTGGATTTTCTCATTGCTCATTAGTTGGAACACTTTGGGATTAATGTCTCCTTCATCTGGGGAGGGAACCAGAACACTGTGAATCATCGCTAAATGCCAATGCTGAAGAAGGCGCTGCTGTCTACCGGCCTTTCGTTCCTCCAGGCTGAGGTCTCAGCTGGGGAAATGGCTGTCAGGAAGTGCTACAGAGATGAGCCTCTTGCCTTCCTTGGAAACAGAGCGCATGGACAGAAGACGTACTTACCTATCCGGGTGTTCACAAAGGGTTGATTTAAACTTTCTGCATAGCCTTCTTTCTTTCCTCTGAATATCTCACTTGTAATTGCCTTCTGCTGCATCTGGTAATACACGAAGTACAAAAGTGGTAGCCCCTGGGCTTGCTTTGGGACAGAAGAGCTTTGCACCCACAGTATCAATCAGTTTGCTCGAAAAGCCACTGGAGCCATGTTATACTTTGGCATAGGTCAGAACACATTCCTGGCTTGGGCCATAATCCCCTAAAAATCACACTGGTAGAAATTGAAGTTGATGCCTCAAGCCCTTTGCCTGCAATGGTTAAAAGCACTTCAGAGAATAGCTTTCTAGGTCAGAGTTCAGTGAAATACACCCCATGGGCCAAGTGCTGCCTGTTCTGTGTAAGTAATTTTTATTGGGATATAACCATGGCTTTTGCTTACATGTCTACAGCTGCTTTCCTGCTACCGCCGTAGAGCTGAATACTAACAGATTGTACGGCCCATAAAGCCAAAAACATTTACTCTCTGGCTCTTTAGAGAAAGCACCTGCAGGTAATCGTTAACAAAGCCAGACCTCCCCCAGAACTTGTCCGCCTTCTTTCTAGTGCAGGCCCATCTGGCTTCAGTTCCTGCAATAACCGGATGCGAACACCAGCTGACAGTCATTGAGGATTCTGTGTGTTTATCTTCAGTTCACCTACAAGTCAGGGGAAGTGGCCCCTCACGTGCCTACCATGGCTTTCCACTCGGCTGAGACCCCGTGGCAGTACTTTCGGACCAGGTTCCTTGTGCACATCTTCCTGAGCAGGTCCGAAGCCTGTGTAGAGAGCACATTTCTTACCCACATACCTCATTCACACTGGCTTGGGCTGCGGTGGCCAAAACAGACACTTTTAAAACCCAGCAGTAATATTTTACAAAACAGCTAGGCTTCCTAGCTGGCTGTAACTTCTCCGTTGCTTAACAAGTGATTCTCGGACTTTTGAGTATGGTCATGAGTCCCGTGAGGACTTGGGATAGACAGAGATTCCTGGGGGTTTTGACTCCGGGGACCTGGCGGGGGCAGGGAGGGGAGCCCAGGAATCTCACGGTAGCTCCAGCTACACTGCAGACACAGGGATCTCCAGGCCATTGTTGGAGAAACCTTGTGACAGTCATTGGGAAAGCTGCCTCAGACAGAATCACTCAGACGGGCTCTAGTCAGACTACCATTGGCTTTATAAATTCTCATAGGAACATGATGACTTCTGACAAAAGCTCAACTTCCATCAGTGCCCGCGTCACTTGTCACATCCAGGGCTCAGTCCTGACCGTTTCCAAGATGCTGGGAGGCCTCAGCCAGCTCTTGTCCAAGACATTCTTCGGGACGTGATACCGAAGATTCAAGATGTAATTCTTGCGCACCAACACTAGAAACTCCTCATCGTCTGGAGAAAGGGGTTTGTTGCGATTGATGAATCCGTTGACGAACCTCAAAAGGAAAGTGTTTTGTTAGGTTTCTGGCCTATTTCCTCAGAAGGATTTTTTTTTTTTGTGCCACTCAGGTTGCCTTCAGGGCAGTTCTGGTTTGGCTTGAGGATGAGGGGATCGAAGCACAGCATCCTGAGCCTGACTGCTTTGTTTCAGCAGGCACTTAAGCACCTGAGCTAACAGGCAGGCCTCCTGGCCCATTTCCCTGGAACTTGGCATTCTCTCTGCATTTGATTCAAAGGATGCCAAAATAACAGACGTTGTTTAAACGATTATGTAAGATAGAAGCCAGTAATGTTAGCCCAAAAGTCAAGTCTGTCTCAGAGTTATGCAGTCTTTCACTCACACTGCTTGCTTTTTTTCTTTAAAGACAACGTCTTGCTATATAGTTCAGGCCCTGAATTCACTATGAAGCCCTGGATAACTCTAAGCAGTCCTCCTGCCTCAGCCTCCCAAGTGCTGGAGACAGGCACACACCCCCATGCCCAGTATCACCTATACTGTTTTCTGTTTTGAAGGAGATCCTAGCTTGGTTAGTTACTAATTCTTTAAAAAAAAAAAAAAAGTGTTAGGAGATATTACATAAAAGCTGGATTTCGACTTTCCTCGAAACATCCTGCAATCTGGCAGCTGCAGCTTAGTCTTTCTCTAGAACGGCAGTCAATCAAGAGAGAACAGTTCCTACCCTAATGGAAGACAGCTGAGCCTACCAGTCTGCCACGGTCCCCGCGCACCCTCTTATTTTTACCCAGTTCTTGAGACTTGCTTCCCATTGAGCCATCCATCCACCCACCCATCCATCCATCCACCCACTCACCCACCCACCCATCCATCCATCCATCCGTCTGTCCATCCATCCATGCATGTGCATGCATGCATGCATCCATCCATCCATTCATCCATTCATGCATGCATGCATGCATGCATGCATGCATTCATTCATTCATTCATTCATTCATATATTCATTCATAGATTTCAACATTGATTTTGAGACAGGGTCTTGCTCTGTATCCCAGGCTGACCTTGAACTCATAGTGATCCTCCTGCCTTAGCCTGCTGAATGCTATAACTGTGTATACTTGTATTACAGATGTGAGCCACTAGGCCCAGTGGTTCAGGAAGCATTTGTCTTTAATATACTGAACTGTGATCACCCTCAGAATCAGGAGATCAAATTGAATTCCCAGGAGCATCTGGAAGGGAAGATCTCCTTTGTGCCCAAATGCCAGCATCCCAAAACTCACATGTCTACTGACCTCCCTGCCATACCTGGAACTTACCTTCTTATGATCTGTATGGCCCACTTTCTCCTTTTGACCTCCTTGCGAGCCAGCACTCCACGCCAATGAGCTTCCAGTTTGGTGGCTGAAAGAGTGCACTGCTGGCATTAGAATCTGAACACAAACACAACAGCTTGTGCAGAAAGGTTCATCTCCCAGCACACAGCTGGGAACCCACTGGAGTGCTCTGCTGGCTCAGAGATGGAAAGCTGGGTGTGTGTCATTTGTTCTTACTTGGGGTGCTCAGACAACCGGGGAGAGAGAACAGAGGCTGCCGTGGAAGCTTCCAAGGCCCTTTCAGAGCTAAAGCAGTGCTCGCAATCTAACTGTGTCCTCACTTGCTTTTGCGTTTCACCCAGCACTCACATTGATTTAGCTGTCCACATTGGAAAACTTGGAATACTAAAGTGGAACACACGCACATTAGATCCTGGCTTGTTTTAAATATCCCAAGTTTTAGATACTTTTCAGAATTTTTTTCTTTTTGGCAGTACTGAGGATTAAGCCAAGGAACTTGACACTGACTGGGCTCAGGTATCTTTTATTTTATATTTTAAAACAGTCTTCCTAAGTGGCTGCATTACCCAGACTGGATTCAAATGTACAGTCCTCCTTCCTGGGCCTCCTAGAGCGCTGGGTTTCTAGGTATATGTTCCCCACACTCAGCCGTTTTTCACTCTCTGTTGTCAGATTTTTTTTAAAATTTTATTTATTTGTGTGTGTGTGTGTGTGGCCAGCTCAGCCCACCAGGGGGCGGGGCTGGCTGGCATGTGGTGCTTGGGGATTGAACCGCGGTCCCTGTGCTTTGCTAAGCTTGTTCTAAGTAAGTGCTTTAGACCACTGAGCCATCTCACCAGCCCATGTTGTCAGATTTTTTTTTTTACACGCCTTTCTTTCCTTCTCCAGAGCAGTGCTGTTTCTGTTATAGAAGCAAACAAACAACTGACAATGACCCCAGTGGGCATCAGCAGAACCAGAGTATGGATGGACGTCCCATACAGCTCAGGGGCCGGCACACTGGCCGAAGACCAGCCCCCTGTTAATGGGAAGGGTCAGTGCAACACAGCAAGGCCCATTCCTTTATATATTGTCTAAAGCTACTTTCAGGCCTCAATGGCAGAGCTGAGAGATTGGGACAGAACCCAAATGACTCACAAATCTAAAATATTTACCATCTGATGGACCTCTGACATAGGGAAGTACCAAGCAGCTATAAATGAATAAATCTGCCCATCCCCTGATTGGATTATAAAAGAATCACTCCGTGCAAAACTATGACTGTAAAATATTGTTAAGTTTGACACATGCCGAACTATAAATGCATTGAGTGCTGTACCCGTAGATGGTGAAACTGTAAAGAAAAACAAGGGATTAAGAACTGTACACTTAACAGGTCACTTCTAAGAAATGGGGGTGGGGTGTGGCTTGATGTGATTTCGGAGGGGCCTCTAGGGTACCCCCAAAATTATCTTTCCAAAGTGGACAAAGAAAACGTGCCCATGGAACAAACAGGCCACGAGGTTATGATCTCCAGGCAGGAAGTTAGAAGGAAGAGGCCTCAGGCCTGAGCGCACACCCAGGGTTCAGGAAGGGTGGTGTGGGGAGGTGGGGGTGGGGCGGATGGAGATAGTGCCCGGCTGATGAGAGGGCGAGAGTGTCGGTCTGGCGCTGTGCACCTACCTGCTTCTTTTCTCTTCACATATTCTCTCCTTCCTAAGCAGCCTTTGTATGTGGCTTGGATTCTTGCAACTCGAGATAAAACAAAAGTTTTGGTGAAATGGCTTTCATTTGTGTGCCTTTGTGGTTGTGGCCCTCCCCCACCCCCCCGGGGCACCCCCCCCCCCCCCCCGGTCTGCACCCCCCCCCCCCCCCCCCCCGGGTGTAGCAGTGCGGCAGTGGCACAGGTTGCTGACTTGGCATCACGGGGTTGTGATCGGGTGGACCGTGTTAGACCTGGCTCCCCACGCCATCTAGTCAGTTCTTCTCCACCTTTCCCTTTCCTTCCCTCAGGGTGGGTAAGAGCCCAGGTTCTGCAGTAAGCCTTAGGGATGGTCCCTGGGCTGCAGGCACCCCAAGAGGCAGGCCTTGTTACATAGTTTACAGTTCCCATTCATAACAAACACCCTGGCTGCAAGCTTTGAACCTGTACCTGCCAACACCAGACACTCGTGCAAATAGTTTTAAAACCTGACTGGCCCGGGTGGGGGTGGGGGTGGGGGTGTCGCATGGCCTCAGGTCTTTACTGCACAGCAGGGTGTGCCCCACACGACCAAGAGGGTGCAATGGCGTTTAAATACCCACCTGCACCTAAGACTGCTGCCCAGCACTTGCTTCAGCCGCAGTTCATACGTACCATCATGAACTTGTAGCTGGCTTATAGCTCCAAAGTGAATGTTTCTAACAGTTACAGCAGATACCTGCTGTTTAAGATTTAGCCCCCCATGCTAAACTAACTTGTTCATTTCGCATTCTGTTGAAATTAGGGGCTCCCCCCCAAAAGGTCATACCTAATTGATGTTTACTGAATTCAAAGGCATCTTCAGTGGCAAACAGAGTTCTGGGAAAGCGAATGAATATTTTGGTTCTAGAAGTGAAAAGAAATGTTTTTACTATGATTGGTCATTTACCTCCTATAAGAACAGAATAGCCTCCTGCCCCCAATTTGTGTCTACTCAGAAAACGCAGACTTGGTCTTGTAGAAAGTCTGTATGTGTAATTAAGGGTGGAGATGAGGTGGTCTGGATTTGTTGGGCCTTAAAATAGATGAGATTGTCCTTAGAGAAGAACTAGGTGTGGTGGCATGTGTCTGCAATCTGAGCACCCTAGGAGGCTGAGGCAGGAAGACTGCAAGTTTAAATCCAGCCTGGCAACTAAGTGACACCCTGTCTGAAAATAAAAGGTAAAAAAAGAAAGGGCTGCAGCTGTGCAAGGGCTCTGGGTCAATCTCTAGTACTGAAAAAGGAAAAAGGAAAAGAAAAGGACACAAGGAAGGAGACCACGTGAGGATGGCCCAGATTACAGCAGCATTATAGCTGAGAAGCACCAGGTCCCCCCCCCCCAGCCCAAAGAGGTAGAGATTTTTTTCCTAGACGCCCCAGAGGGCCTTGCCAATACTTTGATTTTGGACCTCTGGCGCCCAGAAGTGTGAAAGAATATGTTGGTGTAGTGGTGACTTGTGCAGCCCTGGTACCTGAACCTACCATCTGCGCAGGAAGTTGTTCAAATTTTGCTCTGGGGCTTTAAACAGTGACCACAAAGAAGAGAGGTCTGGAGCTACACATAGTAGCACACGCCTGCGATCCCAGCTACTCAGGCCAAGGCAGGACTGGGGAATTTTGTGAGACCTTGACTCAAAAAAAAAAAAAAAAAAAAAAGGCTGGGATGTGGATCCGTGCTTGCCCCAAGATTCCATCTCAAATACTGGAGGGGAAAAAAAAAAAAAAAAAGGATCCTAAACTTACAAGATCCCATTAAGCAGCGGAAGTTAAGTTTTAAGTGCTCATTTTAGCTTGCCTGCAGGCCCACACACCCACCTTGCAAGGGACACTTCCCAGGGTAGCCTCTGGGGGGCAGCAGAGCACCATGTCTCAAGATCTTTTTTTTTTTTAAACATTTATTTATTTATTGTGTGTGTGTGTGTGTGTGTGTGTGTGTGTGTGTGTGGCCAGCTCAGCCCACCAGGGGGCGGGGCTGGCTGTCATGTGGTGCTGGGGGATTGAACCGTGGTCCTTGTGCTTTGCTAAGCTTGTTCTAAGTAGGTGCTTTAGACCACTGAGCCATCTCGCCAGCCCCATGTCTCAAGATCTCGCTCCCTCTTCCAGGTTATGGAATGGGAAGGACAGAGACTCTGACCTCTAGTCAGCCTCACTCAGGAAATGCTGAGCTGATGCCCCTCAGGTATTTGGATTGAATGAGTAAGTGATTCTTGGACTATGGCCCAGGATAGGAGAGGAGAGATCAGAGAGTGGCCGCGCACAAGCAGGAGGTAGGAACTGGCAGAGCCCACTGAGAGCCAAAGGCATAGATCCCCGAGGCAGGGGGGCCTTGTGGCCCAGGGACAAGTCCTCCGCGTGCTTTAGACACTGATCCGTGCACTAAATGTGCCCTGACCCAAACGACTAACAAAACATGCGAAGAATCCGGATTCACCCAGCTGCTTTATACTGAAAGACATACATGAAAGTTTCTCGGTCACGGACAACTGTACCTTTGCCCACTGTAATGGCAGTTGGAACACCACTTTCTGGGGGTTCCTGCACCTGGTGTAAGTCCTGCTGTTGCATCTGGGAGGTCACATGTACATTGGAACAATAGAAAAATCCAGGCACAAGGGGGTAAGGAGGCCACCCCTCTTCATTTTTCAAGAAGAGGCTCGTCTCAGCTTTTAAGCTAGATCTAGAACATAGGACCCCTTTCTTTTTTTCTTTTTTGGTACCAGGACCAAACTCAGGACCTTGGGCTTGCCAGGCAGGCACTTGGGCCAGTGAGCTGTCTCCCTGGCCTAACAGGGTTCCTTTCAAACCTCACCTCCTCTTTCTAACCATTGAGGGCTGCATCTCAGTTGAGCGAGTGGAAACATCTGCTGGCAAACTCATAGACGTCTCTTAAAACATGAGGCTCTAGGTAATGCAGATTGATGCACAAACGATTTCAACTGCAGGGAAATACCTAGCGGCTTCCTGGCCACTTACTTCCCTAACTTGTACTCCTCGGGCTTGTAGCCGATGTACTTGATCAGCCGTTCCACACCCTCTCCTGGAGGCCCGTGCCAGTGTGGCCAGGTGTCTGGGCACAAGGACTTGTACCTGCCCAGAGAGAAGGACATGCAGCAGCTGTCAAGGTGCCTCATCCTCCCCTCCCCCAGGTGCGCTTAGCCCCCCTGCAGTATCTCAGCTGCTCCATGTAGTGTAGCCGTCACAGCACACAGATCTCCTTGAATTAAAACCATATACACTTGGCAGGAGACAAACGAGAGTGGTTCCTTCAAGTGGGCAGTTTTCCCTGTGCGCCTAAAGCAATGATGTCACTGGACACTCAACCCTAGTAGCTCAGTTCCATTCCGCAGCATGAATGCAAGAGGGACAACAACCATGTCCGCACAAAAACTTGGGGTGCAAATGTTCATAGCAGTGCTATTCACAGGAGGCAAGAGGTGGACAGCTCTAATGCCTATCAGCAGGCAGCTGCGCAGAGAAACCAGCGTGGACCTGCACCAAAAGTAAAGCTACTGTACACCTGGACCTGGTGGCGCTGCCTGTCACCCCCACTGGATCAAGCAGAATTTCTAGTGTTAGTTTTTTGAGAAATCTCCACACTGATTTCCACAGTGGTTGCACTAGCTTACATTCCCATAGTGTAGAAGGGCTCCTTTCACCCCGCGGCCTCACCAGCCTTTGTTATTATTTGATTTTTTTTTAAATGTATTTACTACACAGAATGGACTTGTAGTGATCCTCCTGTTTTCAGCCTTCCAAGTGCTGAGATTACAGGCCTGCAACACCACACCCAGTCTCAGTGCCATCTCAGCATGCCCCGGGAGCAGGACTGTCATGGCACACCAGGGATCGGTCCCTGTGCCTGCCTCAGCAGGCGCTTTAGTCCTCTGAGTTACCTGGCCAGCCCTTTATTTGATTTCTTGATGGTGGCTATCCTCTCTGGGGTAATATAGAGTCTGTTGTTTTAATTTACATTTCTCTAGTAGCCAGTACTGTTGAGTATTTTTTCATGTGTCTACTGGACATTTGTGCTTCTTCTGTGAAGTGCCTGTTCATTTCACTGGCCCATATTTTGGTTGGGTTCTCTATTATTAGGTTTTTATGGTTTCCTAAATGGTATTTTTATTTTCTTTTGCTGTCAAAGGTACTAAATTAAGAACCAAAGTGAGTTCCCTAAAGGACACCCTTTTATGTATCACTGTGTCCCAAGGGACGGCAGGTAGTAGGCACCCAGCTTTAGGGGACGTGGACAGCAAAGCAAGCTTTACCTTTGCAAGAAATGCTCGTACTTCCGCCTGTACGCAAAGCCAGCCCGTCTCACCCGTAGGTGCTCCATCAGCCCCAGGTACTTGATCTGATGCCTTACGAGGAAGTCATCGAACTTGCCTTTGGAGAAACAGGAGGGTCAGTGACAGGAAGGCCACCCTGTGGCTCTGTCTGCACCATGCCAGACCGGAAGCTGCAAGCTGATGGTCCGTGGGCTGAGTCTGGCCATGGAAACATTTATTGGTCCTTGTGTTCTTCAAAGGGAGAAGTTTCTAGATTTCTGGTTTCTCCAGAGAAATCATGAGATGTGGCCAACCCGGGCCCACAGACCCAGGTAGCAACAACTGACCAGAAGGGAATGGTGCTACCAGTGTCCTCTACAGCTTGCTGGGGTCTCCGCCACTCCCTATCGCCTTACTCCTGGTCTGCCCTGCCATTTGTCCTGCCTGCCTGGCCTCTGTGAGCCTCTGACCGTAGACTTCCTCACAGATCATGGCAAGGGCGTAGGAAGTATCTATGTTGGGGTGAGGGGCGTTGGAGGGCTGCTCACGGGCTGGGGGCAAGTCACGCCGCACCCCTCACCTCCAGCACCTGCTGGGCTTTGCTGACTTGCTCCTGAAACTGGCTGTGGGCCGCCGAAGGTCCTCCCCTCACAATTCATTCACCTTCCACTTTAGAAAGGAACAGCATGGTTTTGCGCCCTAGGCCATGAGCTGGGGCAGTTTTAAGGCTCCTGAGCCACCGCCCTGGTGCTTTGCCCCCAGCCTCTTCCCCTGAGCTTGGTGTTCAGAACCATTGCACTCACTGGGTTCTTTCCTCTCATTGGGCTTAATGCAGCGGATGTACGAAGGTTCCTTGGAGATGAGAATTTCCAGCAGGCTGCTCAGGCTGTTCTTAAACTGAGTCCCCACCTGTGGAGTGAGAAAGATCAGCGGAGACAGCTTCCACACAGTGAGAAAACCGCGCAGTGCGCGAGGCTCCAGCCTCTAGAGGCCGCAGCTCCTGGGGAGTCGCCCTCCCTGCTGCTCTCCTGCTGGCAAGAGGAGGCTGTGGATGTCCTGACCCGAGAGGCCCAAGGCTGCTCCCCTCAAACAATCGCTGGACAGCGCTGTCCAGGATGCAGTCCCCACTGAGCGCCCCATGGGAGCCAGGGGCTTCACGGAGCCTGGAGGCACCTCCTCCCCTTGCCCTTGTCACCACACTTCCGTCGGGACCCCGCACTGTGGTAAGCTCCTGGTTGGTGGGTGCTCTCTTCGGGCATCCTCTCCCACTGGTGATAAGCCCCCGAGGACGGGGAATGAACTGGTGTGCAGTCGAAAGGCACATATTTGGAAGGATCTGTTAGACAGCGCTGCTTCCAGAGAGGGCAGAGGGCGGCTTGGAGGGCACAGCTAGCCAGAGGGCGAAACCCACGCAGGGGACTTCTGCTCCCTTTCCAGGTCTGCGTGGTGCCTCCTCCCCGCAGCCTCTCACCGTGGGCGGCCGCTTCCGGCTCTCCAGCTCAGCCACCAGGAAACACTCCCTCAGGATGCCGTTCTTGCAGCAGCACAGCACCTGCAGGGGGAGAAGTAAGCCCCTCCGTGGCCCCTGCAGAGCTCCAGAAGGACGCACAAGAGACTCAGGTGTGTGGAGGTTGCGGGGGCCAACTGCCGCCTGGGCACCTGTGCACGTTCCTAACTAAAACAGTGGGAGCCCGGCATGGTGGGCACACCAATAATCCCAGCACTCGGGAGGCTGAGGCAGGAGGACTGCTGTGAGTACCAGACCAGCCTGGGCTACACAATGAGCTCAAGGACAGCCTGAAGTGCATAGCGAGACCCTGTCTCAAAAAGACGGAAAAACTAGTTTGAAATTCTTTAAAAGTAAACCAAGACAAAACAAAGGAACGATGGGCCCACTGAAAATGTGTGAAATGAACGATGCAAAATGCAGAACTGCACGGACTGCGTGTATAAAGAGAAAGCAGAGGGGGGAGATACAGATCCACACATCGTGGACTGTGTGATTCCTTGGAGAGATACACAGTAACCCAGGAAGAGTGGATGGTTCTTAGGAGACAAACTTGGTGGCATGGGGCCAAGGACACTAGGTTTTGTACTGTTTGATTTCCCCCATGTACATATTTTCAAAATAATTTCTATTATCTGAACTCTTGCATTAAAAATTTTTTAATTCTAAACAAAAATTTTCTGTACAGCCACATAATAGGATATTACACAGTCTTCAAAAGCAAGTTTGGATAAATGCTACAACAGGAAGGAACCTTGAGGATGTTATGTTAAGTGAAACAAGCTAGACCCAAAAGGCAGCTAAGGGGAGGGGCCTGCACTAGTCATATTCCTAGAGACAGGATGTAGAATGACTACTGGGAGCTGGGTAAGAGGGGATGGGAAGTGGCTGTTTAATGGTTGTTAAGTTTTGGGCCTTCAAGATAGCTCAGTGGACTAAGAGCCTGCTTTGGTAAGTGCAGGGACTAGGGTTCAATTCCTAGTCCTGCCTGCCGTGCTGGCCCTGCCCTTAGCGTGCGTTAGCCTGCAACTGAGTCCGGGCATGGTGAGGCACTCCTGTAATCCCAGCAATGGGGAGGCTGAAAACAGGAGGATCACTACAAAGAGTCCAAGTTGTGTAGTGAGACCCTGTACCAAATACATAAAATGAAAAAAAAAATAATGATACTAATGGATATTAAGTTTTGTAAGATGAAAAGATTACTCCATAACAATGTTTAACTAAACTGAACTGTACACTTTCAAACACAGTGGTAAATTTTATGATTTATGTTTTGCTACAATTAAAGAAATTGATTGGTATTTATTAGTAACAGAATGATGAGATTCATCTCTATAATAATAAAATTTAAAAAGTTGAAACCTTTTTCCAGTGTTGGGGCTTGAACCCAGGGCCTTGGGTATGCTAAGTGTGTGCTCTGCTCTGAGTTGTAATCCCAGCCTCCAGCAGTTCTTTTAAACCCCTCCCACTTCTAAGGTAACAGAGGTGAGAAAGAGTTTGCAGTGAGGAGATGACAGGGTGAGAAGTACTTCTTACTCAAGTCAGAGGGGGCTGGGGCAGCTCAGCCCTGGCCTGGGGGTGGGGGTAGGAGAAGCAGAAGGTTCCCAGGGGGCCGGGACCCATGGGGAGTCAGGAGAGGGTCACAGTCCCTTTCATCAACCAGCCTCTGCTCCACAGAGACCCCAAGAAGATGGGTTCGCCTCATGCACGGTTGGAGAATCTATCAGGAAGTCCCCAGCTGGGGGACCACAGCTCGATCCTCGGCACCACATGTCATGCCAGCCCCACCCCAGGGCAGGCTGCAGTGGCCACAAAAAAAAAAAAAAAAAAAAAAAAAAGAAAAAAGAAAAAAAAGAAAGAAAAAGACAAAAGAGAAACACACTGGATTGGTTGCAGACTTACTTCTTTTAGATGTCTATAAAGAAGATCATTGTTTTTTTCCAAGAATCCTGTAATAAAAAAATTGAATCAATGGCTTTGCCTAAAAGTTCCAATTCCATCCCCACTGACTGCCAAGAGAAACCTTACCCAAAATGTTTAGGCTTAGACCAGAGTTTGTGCAGCCAGGTACCATGGAATTTGGGCTGGGTCACTCGCTGTGGTGGGACTGGCCCGCGCACTGCAGGGTGCTGGTGGCACCCAGCCCCTGTTCTCAGTGGTGTTCTCCCTGGTGTGACAACCAAATCTGTCTCTGGACTCTGCCAGACGTCCCTGGGTGGAGCATGAGCCCCTGTGAGAACCAGGTTTCTGAACCAAAATTATGGCACACGCTGTAGTCTACGCCTGATGAGCCGTCCTGTGAATGTCCAGACTTTGCACAGAGCCTTGTGCACATGCTCTCATCCAGCGGCAAAGAAATAAATACACGCACACAGCTCTGTGGGAACCGTGGGAGGGGCACGGAGGAGGAAACCACCCATCTACCGAGAAAGAGCAAACTCGTGCACCACGACTAGTGGCAGCCAACAGCATCCTTATGCAGGTCCTTTACAACCGAGGGCCTGCCTTGTAAGTGTGCACTAAACCCTCGTCAGGTAATGATTCAAGTGGCATTATGAATAATCACAACCAGCTACAAATGGCACGCATCAAAGAAAAAACACATCTAAAATGTCTAATATATACTTTTTTAGGTGACAACTTTGAATTATTCAAACTGACACTTCTTTTCCTCTTCCTCCTCTTCCTCTTCCTCCACTCCTCCTTCTTTTCTTTTTGGTACTGATTGAACTCAGGGCCTTTAGACTGAGCTCTATCCCCAGCCCTTTATTATTTTTTATTTTGAGGTCAGGTTTTGCTAAGTTGCTAAATTGCCCAGGCTGGGCTCAAACTTGCAGTCCTCCTGCCCAAGCCTCCTAGTGTGCTAAGATCATGGGCATGTGCCACCACACCCAGCTCGAAACTGATTTTTTCATTCTGGTAAAAATACATATAAAATGCAGCATTTTAATCATGTGCAACTGCACAGTCCGGTGGCGTTGAATGCGCTTGCATTTGGAGCAGCCATCAGTGCTGTCCATCTCCCGAACTTTCTGAACATCTCAAGCTGAAGCTGCACCCATAAGCAGCCATTTCCACCTCCTTCCTTCCCTATGAATTCGACTTCTCTAGGTACCTCAAGAGGTGGAATTGTCGCTTTGCCACTGGCTTCTCTCCCTTAGCACAATGCCCTCAAGGTCCACCCAGAGTGTCAGAATTGCCTTCTTTTTTTGAAGGCTAAAAATGTTCCACTGCATGTGCTGCGTTCTGTCTGTTCATCCATCACCGGTCGGCTGTTGTGAACGAAGCTGCTCTAGACCTGGGTGTGCGAGGCGTGTCTGAGTCCCCATGTTCGGTTCTTTTGGGTGAACACCCAGAAGTGCTATAGATCCTTCACCTCAGCAGCACTACTTATTGGAATTTATATCCCGTGAGTGTGAGGTGCCGTTATCAGCTGAGTGAAGCACATGAAGATGCCCAACACACTAGCTGTTATTATGAGGAACCTGGAACAAGCAATGGCCACCACACAGGTCAGAGGTCACAGCCCTTCAGGGCAGTGGCTGGAACTATTTAGAAGCGATGCGGCTGAACTTGTGCTGCGTGGAGAGCCAATGCAGGTAGGCACAAAGGGCTGGGGGCTCAGCCCCAGCTCTGTCACTTACTGGCTGTGAGACTTCGGGAGCATTACTAAGCTGTCCTGAGTGGAATGTCCTCATAAAGTAAAAGGGGGACAATAGAAGTCTTCTCACAGGACTCTGTAAGGTTTTGAATAACAGAGATGAAGAGCTTGGGCCTTAATGGTAAGAGCTTAGTGAACATCAGTTTGGAATTCAAATGATCTTTAGCATTCATTAAATAAAGACTGTGAAATGTACAACATGAATGGTCTTTTCCCCCCTTTTTTATGTAGTTAGTACAGAGTCTACAGAGTCTCACTGCACAGATTGGACTTGAAGTGATCCTCCTGTTTTCAGCCTCCCAAGCACTGGGATTATAGGCACACACCACCACGCCCAGTCTCAACCCCTGGGGGTGTCAGCGTGCCCTGGGGGTGGGGCCAGCACAGCATGCCAGGGATCGAACCCAGGTCCCCTGTGCTTGCCTAAGCAGGCACTTTAGTCTGCTGAGCTATCTGGCCAGCTCTACAAGTGGCCTTTTGTATTATTCGTGTGTGTGTGTGTGTGTGTGTGTGTGTGTGTGTGTCCTAACATGTAAATCTATACATAAAACATTTCTATTTTCTTAGAAATAATTCCAAGATACTATTTTTCTTATGATTACCAGGGAAAAATTGGGAGGAAAACAGACCATTTCTCTGCCTCTTGTGCTTTTCTGTGCTGCCAACGATACCTAGATTTTCATGCATTACTTTTAGCCTTCCATAAAAAAAATCAAGAGATTATCAGCACAGAGAGATCCATTCTCTTTTTAAAGAATTGCTCTTTGTACAATTTTGTATTTAAAAATAAATAAATATTTTATACAGCTGTTCCTCAGTCCACAAACTCAATTTTCTGTACAATTCTGGTCCCAAATCAAACTGGATGAGAACCAAATCAAATTTGCCCATCTGATCAACATTGAACCTAACCACTGAAGTTGATTCAGTTCTTGTCCAAATCCATTTTAGACCAGTCATGGAAGGAATCAAGTCTGTGCACCAAAGTACCACCAAATTACGTTTTGTAGATTCTTAGTGATAGACTTGGGAGGAAAAATACTTTTAAACCAAAAGTGCTTTGAAGAAAGCATAGAAAAGAAAGCCTGGCATCTTGATGATTTATTATCATCAAGAAAGTGAAAAGACAATCCTGAGAACTGGAGAAAACATCTGCAAATCATAAACCCATTAAGGGCCTAGTATCGATCATATATAAAGAACACTTACAACTCAATAATAAAAAGTTTTTTAATTAGGCAAAGGATCTGAACAAGCACTTTTTTAGGGAACAGAAACAAATGGCCAATAAGCACATGAAAAGATATTCAACATCATTAGCTGTCAAGGAAATGCAAATCAAAACTACAATGAAAAAACAAAAAACTACAATGAAATACCCTTCACACCCCCTAGAATGCCTATAATCAAAAATTACATAATTACAAGTGTTGGAAAGGATGCAGAGAAACTATGGTCTTCATACACTGCTGCTAGGAATGTAGAACGGCACAGCTACTTTGGAAAATAGTCTGGCAACTTCTCAAAAAGCTAAGCACAGAGTTACCATCTAAGCCAGCAGTTCCACTCTTAGCTATATGCCCGAGAAAAAGGAAATCATATGTTCACATTAAAACTTACACAGGCAACCTAAATGCTCATCAATGAAAGAAAGGGTAAATAAAAGTGGTCTACTGGCACCATGGTAGGTTGTTTTTTTTTTAAACAATGAAAAGGAATAACAGTGTGGATAAACTCTGCAACATGCTGAGTGAAAGAAGCCAGACTAAAAGACCATCTACTGTAGAGTTCACTCATGGAAGAGTCTCAGAAGGGGCAAATCTATGGAGATGAAAATAATTTATTGCCTGGAGCTGGAGGGGGTAGGTTGAGTGTGTGGGAAGTGGGCAGTGAGGATCAACCAGCGTAGGACCTCTTTGAGGGGTTCTGAAATGTTCTAAAGTAGACTGTGGATGGTTTCAGACTCTGCGCATACACTGAAGATCATTGAATTACATGTGATAGGTGGAGGAAATTTTTTGGCATGCGCATTTTTGACTTATACAAACTTAGGCGGAATATGAACAGTCTCAATTAAGGGGTTACAGATAAAAGTAACCAGTAAGTAAAACAAGAGAGACTTCTTAGAAGGCACGCTCAATCAGAGGATAGGGGTAGCGTGGCCATGTGCGGCACTTCCCCAGTGCTCGGGCTGGGCATACACAGGGTTCTCCCAGGACTGGGCCCTGCAGGCAACCCGAGCCACTCACCCTTGGTGCAGTATGTGACCTCCCCAGCGTAGTGGAAGAGGCGAAACTCCATCCAGCCAATCCTCTTCCGGCCCTTTGGACCAGCCAGCTTCCGCCTTCAAGACACAAACAGACACAGAGTGAGCATCTCAGTCCCCCAGAACAAAAGGGCCTCCCCACATAAAGCAGAGTGAGGGGTGGAGGCCCTGGTGAGGCTGACTCCTGCAGAGCCCGCGGGAAGCCCTGCGCCTGGTCTCCAGGTACAGATCGAGGCTGCCCTAGAATAATCCTGAATTTAAAACATGAAATAACTTCTGTTTTTCCAGATAAAAACTAAGAAACAATTTTTTTTTTCTCGGAACCGAGGATTGAACTCAGGCCCTTGCACTTGCCAGGGAAGCGCTTATTCTACTGAGCCATCTCCCCAGCCCCTACAATCCTACAATTATCTATATATTATATATATTTAAGTCTTCATTTTTATTTTTTTTAAAAGAGAATAAAAGTAGTAAAAAAAAATTAGAAAGGAAACAGAATTTCACTAAACAAAATGATAGGAACTCAACAATGGTTGTTATATTGGTTATTGTTGTTTCAAATTAGTTGTTCAGATTACCAGGTGTAAGCATGCAAAATTAATTTAAAAAATTAGTCAAAAAATTAAAAAGAATAAATAAAATTAGCATTAACTGATCCTTTCAAAAGAACAGAAAGAGACCATTCAGTTGCCCACCCGGCCGAGCCTATCATGGGGACTTAGGCATAACTTAGCCCAGGAGGGTGTGAGACCTCCGTTAGGTCATATGTCGATAACCATGGAACTGCAGGTGAGAAATGAGTCAGCCACCAAGACCAGTGCTTCCCAGTCTTGGTGCACAGATGGACAGCCTGTTCCTTACCCTGTCTGTTCCCTTCACTCATGCATTCATTCAACAGGCACCCAGAGGCTAAACATTCCAACCTCCCTTTGCCTTGAGGGTGGCCTGAACTAACAAGAATTGCTTTTATCTTGGTCTTAACCATCCAGCAGAAAAGTATAAAAACGAAGTACAAGAAGGAAAGCCATGGCGTTATATTGAGCTGTAGGGGATTCAGGTCAACAATTTCTGACACTGCCAGTGAAATGGAAGCCCCAATACTATTATGGACTACTGGACTCTTTTGGAATATTTTGCTGAGTTAACATACCTATGATATTCAAATAATGGAACTAAACAAAAAAGGGGATACAGATGAATGTCCATTTTGTATCTGTGTATTCAAAATGGTTAGGATAGACATATAGTTACATTCTCTTAATGAATAGAGGGATTTGTTCTAATGGTGTTTGTAAATAGGATATCATATCCGCATCTTATATAGCAAATAACCAGTAGGAAGAATGTATGCAATGTGTTAATTATTGAAACTGTCCTACCAATTTGGTTTGAAACTGTCTCATTGCTATTTGTTTATCAATAAAATTATGGCAAAAAAAAGAATTGATCAAGCTCTCGAATTGAGTAGGACTCACAGACTACCTCTAACGCCCCTGGGGGTCTTACTGGAATCAGGCAGGCAGGCAGGCAGACAGATAGACGGACAGACAGACTGTGTCCTTCTCCATTTGCAGTCTGATGTGAGCCCAAGCAGGGAACCAGGAATCCTCCTCCAGACCTCTTAGGGGACCCAAGAAATCCCCAGGGCATGCCTTCCTGTTAGGACCTGGAGAAGTCCTTGCTCCATTGGTGAGAGCCACGACCATTGACCAAAGAGGTCAGCATGGTTGAGCTTCCCAGCTGATGCATCAGATGCAAAGGCAAACAGAATCACCAAAAGGACATCCAGGATTGGGAGGTGGATGTATTTACATTGATGGGATCATTTCCAGAATGTCAGGCCTTGATCTCTGGCGGTCTAGGGCTTATATGGGACAAGCAAGCAGGAAGTCCAGAGGCAGAATGGCTTGTCCATTGAAGATTAGTTTATACAATGTGCATCATAGTGACCCGCTTTGCATTACAGTGATCAACTGTTTCTAAGACACAGAAGCAACTGAAATTGGAACAGGAACTGTTACCTGGGCAACTGACAAACTGAAGTATACTGGGGCGGAGGGGGGGGGCATTTTCTGCTACAACATGAATTGTTGTATCATCATGACTTTTTTAAGCGCAAATAAACAGTTGTACTCCTGGAGCACAAATCAAAGAGCACAGAGACCCTCTCTTAGCAGCCCGTCCAAGGAAACACTTACGTCTGGAAGTGTGCGTGCTTGCCCACTTTCTCTTCTAATTTCTCCAGGAAACTCAAGTCGGTAGCAGGACCAGGGCGGATACATTCCTCATCCTTCAAAAGAACAAAGAGATACCTTGATCCATAAGGTTATTTTCCAGCAAATCCAGATTTAAATGCTTCTTCCAGGAGAGCCACAGGGGAGGAAGGAGCTCCCTACCACACCTAGTAAACTTCCTAGATTTGTGCCATGGCTCAGGAAATACCACGAACAGCCACCTCTCCCAGACCTCTGACTCACGTGTATTTTGGAAGCTTTCCTAAGGATTCCCGCAATTGCCATGGCTACTGTACTTAAACATTCAACCTCACTTAAGCAGCCATTAGTAACCAACAAGAGCCACATGCACATAGACCCCTTGCGCTAGGGCCAAGGTCCTCCTGGAAAGCAGGCTGCAAAACTTGTGAGACTGACCTTTCATATTTCCTAAGCTCTGCCTGTTCCTTGCACCTGTTCCTCAATGATACCATTTAATTGACCACCTTGAAAAAATGTGAATGAATCAACCCTGTAGCTTTTACTAAAATAACAACAAAAATCTGTGTTATAGGTTGAAGAGACACCTTATTGAAGCACAAACACAGCAGGCTGTTTTTATTAATATGCTTTGAAAGCAGGGGGTAGCAATCCTTGTGAACCAGTAGTGGCTGTGGGCCAGCTTAGGCCACTGATGCTTCTAGGATCAGGTCCTCTCTAGATGTCCCATGATCCCCTCACCACCTCCAGGTCTTTGCTCAAATGCCACTTCTCAGTGAACCCCCCCCACCAATTTTTCCTAAAATGGAGCTCCATCCCACCTCCGGGCCCAGGAATCTTCCTTTCCCACTTTTCTCAGTAGCACAGTTGATACGTTTTCCCCAATAGGCTGCTTACTGCTTGGCTCTCAAGGCCACAACTTCAAAGCTTCCCGAGGGCAGGAGTTTGAGTCTGTCTTCCTTCCTGCCATGCCCTAAAGCACGGGGCACAATCCTAGCACAAAATAAGCCCAAGATAAGCATTTTTGGGGTCAATAAAGGGTGAATGCCTGCGACAGGCCAGGCATAGTTCCAAGCACTCTGAGAGTGTGATCTTCCCTTAGTCCTACAGCTTCTCTCTGAGCAAAATCTTACCTCTACCTATTTAAAGGTGAAACTGGAGCACAGAGACATGTAGACCTTGGCTAATTCTACACAGGGGACCTCACATTTGTGGCAACAGCAGTCACCACCTATTCACATCCCTGCTGTGCTTCAGTGTGTTGGGTTCTCAGGGTAGTTGGTGGCCATGTAGTAGTATGAGGTCAGGAGGGAAAAGCTGCCAATTATTTTCACTAACAGGGAGGCGAACACTGGTGCCCATGACCCTAATGGACAAACAAGGTAATGATTTCTTGTATGCCTTTAGAATATATTTTAAAAGTTGATGTTGAATTTGATCAATTGAGGATTCAAAGATGCTGATATTCTCAAAGATTGCAGTTGTTTAAAAATGCAATCCCAAGCTCATTCCGAGGAGCCTCAACTCCAATTCAACTGAAAGTTTTCACAAAGCCTCCCTTTCTGTGTGCTGGCTTCCTGGTTGTATTGAGCATGAGAGCAGCCCCACTCCAGTGGCCACTGTATTACTCTATTCTCTGTTACTGTGACAAAATGCCTGAGGCTGGAAACTTCACAAAAAAGAGTTAGTTAGCTCCCAGTTCTGCAGGTCCAAGGCGTAGTACTGGCCACTGTTCAGCTCTGGGAGGCCCCACAGTGGATAGCATCCCAGTGTCACAGAAAGCCAGAGAAAGGCTGAGTAGGGACCAGGCTTGTTGCTATTATTAATTTATTATTATTATTGTTGTTCTTATTGTTTTTGGTTCAGGAACTGAACTTAGGGTCTTCATACTGAGTTACACCCCCAGCCACTCTTTAATTTTTATTTGAGACAGGTTCTCCAGCTAAGTCACTGAGTTGTTGAGGCTGGGCTGGAATTCGTAACCCTCCTTCGTCAGCTTTCCAGGGTGCTGGGAGTTACTGGCATGCACCACCATGCCCAGTCAGACTCGCTCTTTTGTAACAACTATCTCAGGAGAAGGGAACTAACCAGAGTCCTGCAAGGATGACATCTATTCTTTTCGAAAATAGGGCCCAGAGATCTGATTGTTTCCCAGAAGTCTTACCTCTTTTTTTTTTTTTTTTTTTCCACTATTTTGTACTCTTCAAA
>NW_004524655.1:8733234-8755172 GCF_000260255.1 Octodon degus | reverse complement strand
TGTGTGTGTGTGTGTGTGTTACCAGGGATTGAACTCAGGACCTTGCGCTTGCCAAGCAAGTGTTTATTCTATTGAGCTATCTCCCTGGCCCCAAGGATTTTTTTAATAAAGGAAAAAACCACAACATTCTTATTAGTAAAATAATTTACTAAATATGTTGGAAGAGTGATGTTGAAGCGTGTTTGCTGTCTTTTTTTTTTTTTCCTTTCAGTCATGGAGATTGAACCCAGGACCCTTGCACAGAGCTATGTTCTCAGCCCTTTTTTATTTTGTGTTTCGAGACAAGGTCTTGCTGAGTCACTAAGTTGCTCAGGTTGGGCTAGAATTTGGGATCCTCCTGCCTCAGCCTTCCAGCAGGCTGGGATTCCAGGAATGCACCACCACACTGAGCTTATGTTCACTTCTTAAATGGTTATTACACTTCTACAACAGGCTATGAATTAGGAGTTGTCCAATTCTGGAGAATTTCTAGGGATAGGAAAATCATGAACCCATTTCCCATTTGCCCTAAGCACACGCACAGGTGTGGGGCTGTGTGTTTGCCCCAGGATTACACTCAGATCACGGTCCTAACCTCACCCCCAAAGGTTTCCATGGAAAAACCCCACATTTATTATTTTTTTTTGCATTCTAGTATGTGGTTAATCTTTGGAAACAAAAGATTTCATTCTATTTTTAGAATTTGGTTTTAGTAGTGGAATTGCTCTTCAGGAAACACAGTAATTCTTAATCACTGAAAGTCAGATGAACGCTGGCAGCAAGTGGTACTCCCCCCGCCCCGTCCCCCCAAAATAAACAAACAAACAAACAAACAAACAAACAGGAAATAGGACTTTTAAAGATGACTTAAATTCTGACTGAAATCACAAACGGGGGCACAAGACAAGTAGGTAAAACATGGCAAGACTCACCCATTCTTGTCAAAGACTTCAAACCCATAGATATCCAGCAAGCCAATCACAGTTTTTTTGGTGAAATCCTAGTCAAAACACACAGAGCAGGAGCAATGAGCGGTGGGACTTGGGGGACTTCCATGCGTCCAAGCACTGGGGTTGGCGTGGTGAGAATTCATCCTCACCAGGAAGTATTAAGTGGAGGAAAACTGAATTCAACTGTGGGGTGTGGCAGTGACCAGGGGCTTGGGTAAGATCATCAGGCAGCAGCCCCATGATCCGCTACTAGCACTTCATAAGGAGAGAGACAGGAAGACACAAGGGCGTGTGCTCCCTGTCCCTTGGCACGTGGTGTCCTGTGCTGCCTCGGGGTTCGGTCACCAAGGAGGGCGTCGTCACTGTGGGCGCTCAAACCTCCAGAACAGTGAGCTAAGTGAGTCTCTTCCTCAGAGAGTCACCCAACCTCCGATACGTCGTGATAGCAATACCAAATGGACTCATTCAAGAGGGTTACGTTTAAACTTTGGGACACTCCGAACCCTGTGGCTGCCCCCAAAACTGGAACTTGACTTTTTCTTCCACAGTGACTCACAGGATACTGTGTTTTCTGAAGAGCGATTCTACTACTAAAACTAAATTCTAGAAATAGAATGAAATCGTTTGTTTCCAAAGATTAACCATATACTAGAATGTGAAAAGAATAATAAATGTGGGGTTTTTCATGGAAACCTTTGGGG
The DNA here is from genome assembly GCF_000260255.1 of Octodon degus. Taxonomy (NCBI): domain Eukaryota; kingdom Metazoa; phylum Chordata; class Mammalia; order Rodentia; family Octodontidae; genus Octodon; species Octodon degus. Next base: position 8,753,542 of record NW_004524655.1, on the reverse strand, counting down.
GTGAGGTTAGGACTGTGATCTGAGGGTTATCCTGGGGCAGACACACAGCCCCACACCTGTGCGTGTGCTTAGGGCAACCTTCAGGGGTAGCCTGCCTCAGTCCCACTGGGGGCTTTCGTATCTGTCACCTGGTAGTGACACCTTCCCCTCCCCATTCACATCTTTGCTTCAGATCTCTTCAGCTTGCAAAGCCCACATTCAATCCAAAAAGGGAAGAGGAAAGGCAGATCAACAGGCAAGGGGCCACTCATCCAGAAGGCGGGACAGACAGTGCGGTGTCATTTCACAGGGGCCAAGGGCTGTCAGCCAAGGACGGAGAGTGAACGACTGTGCTGTGCTCGTGCTACGTCTCCTGGCAGTCCGTGTGTTGAAGACATCATGCTAAATTCCTCTGTCTTTTGTGTTTGGAGGCAGGTCTGGGAAGCAGTAAGGGTCAGATGAGGTCATGCGGGTGGTACCCTCATCATGGCATTGAGTGGCTTTGTAAGAAAAAGAAGGGAGGCCCCCATAGACACACTTGCTGTGTCCCTGGTCCTCCAGAACCCTAAGCTAAATAAACCTTTTCTTTCTGTAGTGAAAGGAGTGGAACCCAGGGCTTTACACATACTAGGCAAGTGCTGTACCTCTAAGCCATGTCACCAGCCAGTTTTCTGTTCTTATTTGGAAACAAGGTCTCGGTAAGGTTTTCAGGTTGGGCTAGAACTTGAGATCCTCCTGCCTCAGCTTCCCGAGTAGCTGAGATTACAACTGTGCACTGCTGCAACTCAGCAACTTCTACTTTTTCTAAATTATCCAGTCTCTAGCATTTACTTGTAGTAACAAAAATGGGCTAAGAAAAATAATGTGCTCATTGGTTTTTAAAGGGTCTCAGTGGAATCTTTCTTTGGAGTGTACCGAGCAGCTTTCTCCCTGGCTCTGTCCTTTGCATCCTCTTTTAGTAAGCTTTGCCAGTTCCTCATCTACCAGAGTGATGTCCTCAACATCTAGCTTCAAATAAACTCGCTTTTATTCAAAAAATTCCGTGGAAAAAGGAAACACCATGTGGGCCAGGGAGATAGCTCAGCGGCATAAGTGCCTGCCTGGTAAGTGCAAGGTCCTGAGTCCAATCCCCAGGACTGAAGAAGAAAAAAAAAAGAAAGGAAAAGAAAGAAAAATGATCCAAGCATGAATTTGAGAGGCTAGTTATAGTTTTAAAGATATATTAAAATATATATGGTTAAGCAGATATGATGGTGTACACCTGTAATCCCAGCTACTTAGGAGGCCAAGGTAGGAGGATACCAAATCTGATGTCAGTCTGGGTCATTTAGTGAGATCCTGTCTCAAAATAAAAAGAAAGAAGGGATGGGATCTCCAAAAACAAAATAAAAGAGGCTAAAGATATAGGTCAGTGCCTCCTGGCTTTACTCCCCAATACCATAAAAATGTAAATAAAATACACTACTGCTAACAGTGTCTGTGTATGCCAAAAGCTACCCACTGGTCACATCACAAATCCTGTGCACACTATGAATCAGGGAAGGCCACAGGAGTCACCTGGTGTGCATTCCTGGGAGCTCACTGCACGGGAGACCTTGGAAATGTGGACATGACAAGACGTCACCTCCACAGACCTGTAACCAGAGCACTCTTGGAGGCTGAGGCAGGAGGACTGCAAATTTGAGTGTGGTTTGAGCAACTTAGCAACACAGCAAGGCCCTGCCTCAAAATAAAAACTGAAAAAAGGGCTGGGGACGTAGCTCAAAGCAAAGGCCCACTCTGTGTTTGGTGCTGAGTATGACCAAAACAATCAACCAAGCAACCAACCAAACAGCCAAGCAACCAACCAAGCAACCAAGCAACCAACCAAGCAGCCAAGCAACCAACCAACCAATCAAGCCCAACCAACCAGTCAATCAATCAACCAACAAGACACTGCCCCTGCCCACAAGGAACACATAGTCCAGTCTCACAGATTCTTTAAATCAACCAGGATGATGACAAAACAATGCCACATCAATGAGAGCAAGTCACACAGGGTGCCTCACCCACCTTGTTAACCAGGGAGGAATTGATTTTGTTGACCAGCCAGGTGAACGTCCTTCCATAGATGGCCTTTGCCATTGCATCTCTGGCGTACACAGAGAGTTCGAGTGTCAGCGGGCATATGACCTGAAGAGAAGGATCAGGGGCATGGGTATGGATGGAAGAGGAGTTCCCTGAGTTCTCAAGCTATCCTTTAATCATGACTAAGCAAAGGCTGTGGCTGGGGGAAGACACCCAGGAGGTGTTTCTCTGATGCCTGTTGTGTCTCAGGCTGAGATGACAAGAGCCACATGAGATATATATGGCACCTTAAGTTAGTGGTGAGATGATCAGAAAAGGCTCCTCCGTCCAGGGGTCTAGTGACTGAGAGATGAAGTAGTTAGCTGGAGGAGCGTGGGCAGGAGGAGCAGCAGGGGCAGACTCCATAGAGGAGGAGCAGTGAGTCTGAGCAGGAGGCGCTAGCAGTGTGTGGTGGTGATGATGGTGGGGAAGGTGAGGCAGGAGCCCCTGAGGAGCTGGACTACTCAGGGCACGGTGGGCTGGGTTCAAGTGCTTGGCTTCCCCGAAGCCTACTACTGCTGTTAACCAAGGGAGACAGCTGCGGCGGGGAGGTGGCTGCCTTTCCACCCACAGCCATTTTTACCTCCTCTGTTTTGGCTTCAATCTTTCTGTGGGTGAGAGCTTCCAGAAGAACCGATGGGTAGATCCCGAGGAGCTGAATGAGAGGAATCCGAGGTATCATTCAGTGACTCGGTTTTACTTACTCAGAGATCAGGTGGCTGTGGAGTCCCCACACCTCAGTGATGAGTCCTGACTGTGACCCCTCTGCTTTGGGGGCACAATGGGCCTGGCTAGATCAGCCAGAGCTCCTGAAGCCTCCTGGCCAGCATCGCGGGAAGACGTGGAGTTGGCCATCCACACCTAACTGTGGGTGTCCAGGGGCCTCCGCCCCCTCCTGGCCCCTGACTGCCCTCTGGCCCTTCAGAAGGGAGCATCACCTTGGCGATCCATTTGATCTCGTGGGTGTCAGGGACGGCGGCACAGCCTTGGTCATCTTCTTGAAAACAAACGTTGCCCAGGTGTAGGACACTGGCAATAATCCCAAAGAGATTCTAGGAAAATGGAACACAGTCAGGCCGAGGACAGGAGGACAGGAAGAGAAGACAGCAGCTGCTGACAAATGGGGTCAGCAGAGACACCAGAAACAAAACACTGCCCCTCCTGACCCCAGCCCCAGCTCTCAGAACCAAGGCCTCCGCCTCCCCCAAAAGTGGCTCCTATTCACTCCTAATAGCAAGGGAAGCAGGTAAGGCCCTCCCAGAAGCCCCACTCCATCTCCAGGATAAAATATTTTCATTTTTGCATCTCATATATATAAATACATATATTTATTTTTCACACAATAAATCATTTTTGTAAAATACACGACAAAAGCATTCTATAAAATAAACACCATAAGTAAACTCTTTAGTCTTCAAAAGCCAGGATCTCAGGTACAGGATGTATATTTTAGACTACATTCTGGTTCCTGGAATATTAATAGTTTAACAATTGAAATGAAAATAAAAGAGAGAGATGTAAGAACAAAATGTTTATCGACCCTACAGTTTGTGCTTACTTATTCTAAAACAGAAGCATAAACGAACAATAATGCCATAATTGTAGTTGAGACTGGACTTAATTTGGAGGAATAATTACATCAGCTCCTCCTGTAAACACACTGGGAAAAATTAAGGCTGTCACAAAAATATGAAATCCTCAGTTATGATTTGAATTTCAGTAAGGAATGATAAATTTTTGAGTCCTTTTTTGTCCATCTGCCATGTTTACCTTTACTAAAAAATGATTCACTGTTTATCTGAAATGGACATGTAGCTGGGTGTCCCCTAACTTTATTGGTGGAGTCTGGCAACCCTACAGTACAACCCCCAAGCTGCCGGGATTGTTCCCGAGTCCCACAGAGAGCCTCAGGAGCCTTACCTCAAGGTCAGCTTCCGTGAAATCAATGACAGAAAAGGCATTGGAAACAGTTTTCCAGTCGTTCTTGTCATTAAGAGATGATTCTTTGGCACAATGACCCTGAGGCAAAATTGGCTCGCTTACTTTAAGGACAGTGAAGTGTGCACACACGTATCCTAAACAAAACTGCTTTTCTCTACAAGCATGCAAACGCTGGTTCTATAATATCCTGAGTTGGAAACACGTGAAACAGGTTTACTCTGTCTAGTAACCTAACGATTTGCCATCTTCTGGCCTCTTCAAATTTATTTGGGGTTTTATTTTAATTTTATTTATTTATTTATGTGTGTGTGTGTGTGTGTGTGTGTGTGTGTGTGTGGCCAGCTCAGCCCACCAGGGGGCGGGGTTGGCTGACATGTGGTGCTGGGGGATTGAACCACGGTCTCTTAGCTTTGCCAAGCTTGTTTTTAAGTAGGTGCTTTACTTTAGACCACTGAGCCATCTCACCAGCCCCTGGGGTTTTATTTTTAATCTCTGTTCTAAGAAAACTGGTAAAGTTACATGGTGGCAGAATATATTTTTGTCTGTGTCGTTACACATAGTCTTTCCTTTTTGCTAAATAAACTGAAGCCCTGTCCCAGTTACTATCTGCTGAAACATGAGGGTTTGAAATTTTGATGCGTAAGTTCAGAAAGCAACCTGCACCCACTTGAGGAATCTCTGCAGGACCAGAGGGAAGGCGGCCTCAACCGGGGAAAGACAGCCCGGCTCTTAGAGAAGTGCAGATTCTATGGAAATGATCGCCAGCAGAGATGTAGCGAGACTTAGGTAAGTTGGAGTTTGCTTTCTAAATAAGTAACAGTGATTGGCCTCACAGTTTAAAGAGAAACTCACTCTAGGCGATGTTTTTTATTATCTTGTGATACTGGGAGTTCCCAGCTTCCTGATTATCGAAAGATTATTATCTTAAAATGTCTTTGTCGACTGGAGCATTCAAGGGCTTCGCACTCTGAAAATATTCACTGGTGGGTCAGCCAGCCTAAGGTTTGCGATGTCACATGTCAGCCCTCCCTGTCCTCAAATTGAATGCTACACACTTCAACTCAACCATGGCTTGAAAATGTTTGAAAAAATGTCTGCACCAAACATTTGCATGTGCGGGCTTTTTTCCTTATTATTGATTATTCCCCAAACAATACAGTATAACAACTCTCCACGTAGCCTTTACGTTGTATTGTGTATTATAAGTAACCAAGAGATGATTTAAACTATATGGGAGGTATGTAGGTTATATACAAACACTTAGCCATTTTGTTTGTTTATTGTGGTACCTGGGCTTGAACCCAAGGCCTTTGCACCGAACCGCATTCTTAACCATTAGATTTTTTTATTTTGAGATGGGATCTTAACTCAGGTTGGACTCAAACTTGTAATTTTCCTGTCCTAGGTTCCCAGAGTGATGGGTTTATAGGTGTGCATTACTATGCCCAACTGTTTGCCACTTTATACTAGCGTCTTGAGCATCCTCAGAGTTTGGTGTGCTGGAATCAGGCCCCTGTGGACACTGAGGGATCCGCACCAGCAACACCTGCTGCTGTCCCCTTAGGGGAAACCCTGTGCAGTCAGCCCCTCTCAGACACCTTCTGGACTGGCAACAATGCAGCATGCCACAAAGTATAGCGACACATTTTGTTAAAGTCACAGGACACTGTGAAATTGATTTTTTTTTAAAAAAATCCAGTACTGGCAAATTGCTAGAGCTATTTCCAAAGCCAATGAGGTATCAGGATCGGACTGCACTCATGTGGCTAGAACTAATCTAGAAGAATCTAGGCATGGCTATTCCTGAAGAGAACAACTGGATTATTCAGCCTCTAGAGAAGCCCTTGGGAAAAGAAAGTCCCAAGATTTTTATGAACTGATCCCCACTGATCATGCTTTGAAAATTCAAACATGGTGTAATCATACATATTTGTTGGAAAAACTGAACTCCTGAAAATTAAATCAGCTGGGCATGGGGAGCACACCTGTAATCCCAGCTGCTTGGAAGGACTAGCCAGGAGAATCACAAGTCGGAACCCAGCTTGGGTACCTTAGTGAGACCCTGTATCAAGATGAGAGAGAGAGAAAAAAAAAGAACTAGAGATGCTTGGATGTAGCTCAGTGTAAGCTCACATGTGTGAGGTCCTGAGTCCAACACCTGGCAACACACACACACACACACACACACACACACACACACCCTCACCACCACCACCAAATACCACACTAAAAACAAGTTCCTTGTTCCAAGAATTAGTTGTTTAAGGCTTGTTAAGTATAGAATAAAATTATGAAATTTTTTTTCTTATTATTTAGCTTTGTTTCTAAAGGTAAAATTTTGTCAAGGTTCTTTTTCAAAGATTTCTATGAAATATGGGCTGCTCTCTTAGGAGACGGACTTCACAAAGTCTTGTTCTTTCTCTGTCTCTCTCTTTCTCTGTCTGTCTGTCTGTCTGTCTGTCTGTCTGTCTGTCTCTGTCTCTGTCTCTGTCTCTGCCCTCTCACTTTCTCTCACTCTTGCTCCCTGCTCCAAATGGTGCTCTGCTAGTGACCTCAGTTCCAAGCCAGGCCCAGTGAGAAGGGAAAAATAAAATAACCATGGGTCAGAAAAGTGTTAGAATCATCGAATACTACCCAAACAACCTGGGAATTCTCAATCCCTACAACAGGCTCCAGAAAAGTTAATGTTGGAAAGTTAAATTCTAAAAGTTTATACTATTTTTATATCATTTTTATACCACTAGGTCATAGAGGTGCTTATAGGAATGGCCTGAACTATTTCTGTAAGGTAGCAGGTTTGTCTTGCAGCTAAGAGTTCTCAAGATGAGGCTGGGGAGATGGCTCAGTAGAATAAGTGCTTCCCTGACAAGTGCAAGGGCCCAAGTTCAATCCTCGGTTCTGGAAAAAACAAAACAAAACAAAACAAAACAACAAAAAGAGTTCTGAAGATGCTAGGCAGGATGGTGGGGAAAGGTCTTTGTGAGGATAGTCAGAAAGAAGATCAAAGCATAGGTTGTGAGTAAAGACATTCCTGGGTTATTGACCTGCTGTGTAGTGCTGTTCATACTTAAGACTGAGGCAGTCTGTTTGGACTTACGCCCTGCCACTCACACTTACAATCTGGTTTTTTTTGGTGGGTTTTTTGGGTCATTTTGAGACAGAGTCTCTCTGTACAGTTCAGGCTGGCCTTGAGCTCACAGTGATCCTCCTGACTCAGCCTCCTGAGGGCTGGGATTACAGGTGTACACCACTACGCCTGGCTACAACCTGTTTTTTGTTTTTCTGGTGCAGTTCTGTACATCTTATTGATATCGGCTCATTTTTTTTTGGTACTGTATACCTGGTTTATCCAGTATTATTGTTTTTGCTGATTGTATGGTATAGTACTATAGGTTTATGTTCAGTTCTATCTTACAGTACTGCAGATAAGAGTTATAAAAAGTCATCAAGTTGGAGTTTCCTTTGATAATTTCTTTATTTTTATTCTTTCAATATGGGGTCTCACTATGGAGTTCAGCCCCATAGTGATCCTCCTGTCTCAGCCTCCCTAGCGCTGGGGTTATAGGCATGTGCCACCACTTCTGGTTTCTGGGCTGGCACAGCACAGCATGCGGTACCAGGGATTGAACTTGAGACCTTGCACTTTCCAGGCAGGCACCTATGCCACGGAGCTATCTCACCAGCCCTCCTTTAACCATGTCTCTGTTCTGATCTTGTAATCTACATACCATACACAAGTCCTCATTTAGCAACCGAATAATTTAAGGACCAAGTTGCCAGGACTGGGTTGTTATACAAGGAGTGTCTTTATAGAGAGTGAGTGTTTAATTGCATCTAGACCAGCAGTTCTCACCTTAGCTGTACCCTAAATCATTAGGGAGTTTGTTTAGTAGTTCTGGGGCTCCAACTCAGTGTTTAGGTAAGTGCTATACCACTGAGCTACACTACCAGGCTAGGAAAACATTTCAAACAATTATGATGCCCTAGGCCCATTTCAGATCCACTAAAAAACCTCCAGAAGCATCTGTGTTAGTTGTGTTTATAATACTGGGGACTGAGCCCAAGGCCTTGCTATGCTAGGTAATTGTTCTACCACTAAACTCCCCCCAGCCCAAGTCCAGGCATGTGAGTTTTTAAGACTTCTAAAGTGATTCAAATTTCAGCTAGGCCTGAGAGCCATTTGCTTCGACCCTGGGATGCTTAACCAAGTGACACAGCTGTCAGGAGCAGAGGTAGACAAGTTGGCTGGAGGATCCATCCTGACGAAACCCAAGCTCTGGAACACCATATAGGCACTTCCCAAACACCCCCAGTCCCCACCTCCCAAGGGTCAAAAGCCAGGTGCTGAGCCTTCCAACCTGTGAGAGGTATTTATACAGCTGAGGGTCTCGCTCAAGTCCCAGGTAGGCGAGGCGCTCCGCTTCACCACCCGCTAGCAGCTGGTAGAAGATGTGGAAATTCCGCTCCCCCTGGTTTTGGTAGACGACTCGGGACTTTTCTATCAAGTAACCAATGATATGCCCACCTACGGGAATGCCCTTCAAAACAGAATAAAAATGGGGCAATGACAATAATGATCAAGTCAGAATTTTTTTAATTTGAACTAAATCCCATCTATCAATCCTTTATGATTCGTATTTCCTGGGTTCTGCTTCTAAAAGATTTTTGCCTACTAAAAATTGCTGGAGATCATGAAGGTATTTTCTGTGTTTGAGTATTTCATTGTTTGTGTTTAGGGTTTAGGCTACACAGACCAACTGATTTTTATGTATGGAGTGAGGTAAGGATCAAAGATCTTTCATCCGCAGTGACTTGCAATTGACTGGCAACATTTATTGGAAAGGTGATCTGATCTGTACTGAATCATGGTGGTGACTTTGTTACAATTGTATGTGGGGATCTTTCTGATTTCATGGCTTCTTCATCTTCCCTCTTGTCATCCATACTGTCTTAATCATAATTTAATTTAATTTAATTTAATTTTTTTTTAAAATTTATTTATTTATTGTGTGTGTGTGTGTGTGTGTGTGTGTGTGTGGCCAGCTCAGCCCACCAGGGGGCAGGGCTGGCTGGCATGTGGTGCTGGGGGATTGAACCGCGGTCCCTGTGCTTTGCTTAGCTTAGCTTGTTCTAAGTAGGTGCTTTAGACCACTGAGCCATCTCACCAGCCCAATTTAATTTAATTTAATTTAATTAATTTATTTATTTTTGGCAGAACCGGGATTGAACTCAGGGGATTGACCTTTGTGATACTGAGGATTGAACTAAGGACCTTTACACTGAACTATTTCCTCATCCCCCTTTGCATTTTATTTTGAGACAGGGTCCTGCTAAATAGCCCAGGCTGGGCTTAAACTTAGAATTCACCTGCCTCAGCCTCTCAGGGTGCTGGGATTACAAGTGTGTGCTCCCATACCTAGCTGACATGCATAAATCTTGCAGATAGAATTTTGAAGAAGCCAGAAATAAAGTAGTGTAGTGTATAATGCCTTTGTATGAAATTTAAGAACCAGTAAGATGAATCTGTGACTATAGTGGTAACCATTGGAAAGTAGGGTATTGTTGGAAGACCTGCTAGATGCTAGAATTTTTTTTTTTTAATCTTGCTGTGAGTAGTGGCTACACAGGTCGATACACATGGGTCTGTTCTCATGATTTGTGTCTCTTGGGGGTATATGTTTAACTCTAAGCGTTTTTAAATATGCATAGCTATTAAATGTCTAATTTCTTTTTCAAAATATTTCTTTATTTGGTACAGGGTCTTGCTATGCAGCTTGGATTCATAGTGATCCTCCTGTCTCAGCCTCCCCAGCACTCGGATCACAGGTGTGTACCACTGTACCCAGTTTTGGGGCCAGCATGGCATGCAGTACCAGGGATCAAACTCAGGTCCTTGTGCTTGCCAGGTAGCTGCTTAGACCGCTGAGCTTTCTTCCCAGCCCTAAGTGTCTAATTTTAAGTTCCATGGATACCCCGTAGAAGACCAACCTTCAGGAGGCCCGGAGCCACTGCTGCACTCTACCCCCAGACAGCCCCTGTTCTCTAGGCTAAGGGTCACTGTGCCACTTGGAAAACATGTCCTTAAGAATTTTTTTTTTTTTTTTTTGCGGAACCGAGGATTGAACTCAGATCCTTGCATTTGCCAGTCAAGCGCTTATCCCACTGAGCCATCTCCCTGGCCCCTGTCCTTAAGAATTTTGTCTACCCATGTGCAATAGACCCGTTTACAGTGTGGGTGGAGTGCACTTCCTCGTGTCCCTCATGTGCTGCAGATAGCCACTTTAGTGTTACAGCTGAGACGAGATGTCCCTGTCAAGGCTTTACAGCTCAAACAACCTAAAATATCTCTACCTAGCCCCACCTAAAACTATTTGCTGATCTTTGTCCCTTTGGTCAGCCTACCTGTCCAATATGCTGCTTACTTTTATTTTTAGTCTTTTTTTTTTTTTGCGGAACCGGGGATTGAACTCAGGCCCTTGCGCTTGCCAGGGAAGTGCTTATTCCACTGAGCCATCTCCCCGGCCCCTTTACTTTTATTTTTAGGCTTTATGAACAAATAGTATCACACTGCCACATACTGCATGTCTTGTTCATCCACGTTACGTGGAGCTGTGGTTCTTCAGCTCTCCCTGCTCTAGAATCCTTATTGTGTGAACACACTCGTTTAGCCCCCTCCTGTCCACAGGTGCTCAGTTCTGTCCAGCTGTCGTGGGTATTTCTGGTCTTTCCACTGTCACCAGCAAGCCTGTCGGGGACACGCTTACACACTTGCGGGGCTATCTCTGGGAGTGGAATGGCTGCACCTTAGATTATGTGTTGCCAATTTTACAAGGTACCATCTTATCATTGGTTCAAGCCATCATTTTCCAAATAGGTTGCCCCAATAGACACCTTGTCCTTAAACTGTGTAAATTCCAGGGTTCCGCATCTTCACTAATACCCAGCAATCTCTTAATTTTTGCTCATTCAGAAGGTATACAACAGAATCTCATTGTGGTCTTTATTTGCATTTCCTAAAATTAGAACTAGCCCTAGATTTTTCGGTTGCTTGAGTCACCTTAAGCTGCCTTGGGGTGATGCCAAATGGGGGAGCCTCAAGAATCAGTATTAGGAATTTTAGAGTACCTGAAAGTCAAACTGTATGTCCATGTATTTTCCAAATCTGCTGGAGTTGTCATTCCGGGGTGTTTTGGCATTTCCAAAAGCCTTGGAAAATAAAGTGTCAGTCTCTATCATTTAAGCTCACCATACTTGTTAAATTTCTGACCTCAAATAATATGCTTTCTACATGCATGGAAGAGGGAGGGAGGAACCAGGGAGGGAAGCCACCTTTTTTTTTTTTTTTTGGAATCGGGGATTGAGCTCAGGCCCTTGTGCTTGCCTGGGAAGCGTTTATTCCACTGAGCCATCTCCCTGGCCCCCACCATTTATCTTGTGGCCAGGATTTACTAACTACAAGGCATTGAAGGTAGAGTTGGACCTAGGAAGATCATCTCCTAGAATCCAGTCTAGGGATGTATGAGAATGGCCCAAGGAGAGATACCGAGGCCCTGATAGTTCTACAAGACATAGCGGATAGACCCAATCCCAGACTCCTTATATTGATTCATTTAACTCAAAGTCTCCTGGGAAATTCCTGTAACCAGGAGCATCTTTACCGACAGGGCATCAAAAACGCAAGAGATGGGCTGGTGAGATGGCTCAGTGGTCTAGGGCACCTACTTGGAACAAGCTTAGCAAAGCACAGGGACCACAGTTCAATCCTCCAGCACCATATGCCAGCCGGCCCCGCCCCCTGGTGGGCTGAGCTGGCCACACACACACAAATGAAATAAATAAAAAAAAAAAACAAAAAAACAAAAAAACAAAAAAAAAAAACGCAAGAGAAAATCACTTGTTCAAAACCATCCAGCAAGCTGGTGAACTGTAATAGTAGAAATAATGATAACCAAAATGCTTTTAATTAACTAAGAATAATATTAATAAATAAGAAAGTATTGTTTTAGTGCTTCCTAATTTTGCTGTATGCTCTTTGAGCATTCGCTGTCTTTAATCCTCAGAGAGTCTTAAGAGGCAGGTCGAGGAAGTGGACCCACTCTGCAGATGAGGCAGACTGAGGGTTTGGAATGACTTGCTGATGCCTGCCGGTGTTTGGCATGCTGAATTAGAGCACAGCTCTGCCATCTTACTTCGAGGTCACTTTAACACCAACTCTCCCCATAAGACCCCCTTTCTCAGCTATGATCTGACTGCCCTGTCCAGGCAGACGATTCCACTTAGCGATCCCCTAGGACGCCGTTCTGTGGATCCTCAGAAGTCGCTTACCTCCAGCACAGGGTTGGAGAGCAGCAGCCTGTCACGGGCTATCTGTAGTGACTCAGTCATTGGGCAGGTCACCGCAAAATACTGCAGGATCTTCTTGGAGGCCTCTGTTTTCCCAGCCCCGCTCTCTCCAGAAATGAGGATAAAGTGGTTATTGAGCTCCGAGCACATCATGCGGTAAGCGTTGTCAGCTATGGCATAACTAGAGAGGGACAGAGACCATTTGGTTTGGATGGCACTCCTCTTGGCTCTCGTGGTCACCAGAGCAGGAAAACAGAGTACCCGGGCTCCGTGAAACCACACCCAGACTGTGAATCAAGGACACTGAGTTCAGAGAGATATCAGATCCCTGACATGATCCACGGAGTGATCAAAAGCACTCTGAATTAGATATCGAAGCTCAAATGACAGAAGGGTTCAAGGGATGAATTTGGGCAATACTTCTTGAACTTTAGCAAATTAATTTATTAGGTGCTGGGGATGCAACTAGAGTCTCCTGCCTGCTAGGCAAGTGCTCTACCATGGAGCTACACCCCCAACCCCAACAATTTATTTTTTAAAAGCCAGCTACATTCCTTGTAAGAATAAGTCAGTTGTACATCACAACCCCAAGACACATTCTATTAACTGTAAGTGGAAATGGGATCTTGTCTAATGTTTAAGTAATTCAGTAAATAAAAATGTCTCATGTTTTTTTTCTTTTCCTCAAAACCTAGAATACTCAGAATGCAGAGAGCAGATCAGCGAGGTTTCAAAAACTTCTGCGATACTTTTAGGACAGAAGGACAAGTATGACAAGGGCCTTTATGCTAAGGTCAGAAACCAAAGCATGACAGTTGTCCCCGTCCTCGTTATTTCAGGATTCAGTGGTGACACAGAGAGGTTTATAAATGCCTTAGGAAGTGGACTAGCTGAGTCACCGGGACATTGAAGGGAGAAGCTAAATATTAGCTCAGAAGTCAGCCAAGGAGAAAAAGGAGACTCCAGCAAGGCCTGCACTATATAGAATAGGTAGGAATTTGCCCATCTTAAGGTTCGGTAGCCCCGCTAAATTTCTGCCAGGGGCTATTAACCGCCATGACACAGAGTCACCAGTAGATGGCACTATAGCAACCCATTGTCCGAAGAAGGCTCCTCTCTAGCCCCCGTTTTAGATTTCTTGACAGTTGAACAAAGATTCCGCGCTTGCTTATGTAAGCTGAGATTCCAGAATGACCTACTAACGTTTTCTACTGCTTTGACTTATTTCGCAAGGAGGCAAAAGTTTAAGGAGCAGGCAAAAATAGATTAATAAACATGCATCAAAGATTTGGATGAATAGATAGACGATAGATGGATGGAAGGATGGATAGACTAGAGAATGGGTAGGAAGAAGGGCAAAAGGCATGGAAAAGTTGAGAAAGAATAGGGAAAAAATGAAAATACTCCCAGTGATGACCTTACTTACACATGTGGTGGCAGTTCAAAGAAATTGACCCCTTGATAAAGTTCCATCTGGCTCATAGTGTAGATTCCGAGCTCCTGGTATGGATTCATGGACACAAGGAGAGTCCCAATATATGTCTAGAGGAGCAGACCACAGCATGAGAGAGGCATTGTGGGTACAAATGACTGTCACATGCTGATCCTTGGGTGTTCATTCAGCCTAGCCTAGAGATACAACGCAACAAACCCAACAGGCAAGGTCTCTGCTGTTATGGAGCTCGTGGGGCTGAAGAAACAAACAGGATCAAGACAGCTTCAAGGAACAGGAAGTATTAAAAAAAGCCCGCATAGGCTCTTGAAGGCATGAGTGAGTAAGGCCGTGTTAGTGATTGGCTTCTGGAAGCTTCGCTAAGGAGGGGACCTCTGAGTGTAAAACAGAAAGCTGAAGGGCTAATCATGAAAAAAGTAGGCAGGAAGGGCCTTCCAGGCTAAAAGGACTCGTGGGAGCAGGCTGCCTGCACTAGAGCCGGTGTGGCCAATGCCATGAGTGAAGGGAGGAGGGTGAATGGGAAGGGAGGATGTCAAGAGGAGGCAGCTTTGTATCACACCAGCCCTGGGGGCTGTCATGAGCCACTGGGTTTATTCCCAGTGCAATGCATGCAGAGCTAGTGCCCTCCCAGCTAAAACCAGATACCTGCTCTGAATGGTTGCGACAGCATATGGCGCTACGGGAGAAGTGATGGGTGTGATCTGCGCATCATACAGGTGTCTCTGGCCAGTGAGTGGGGATGCAGGACAAATGTGCCCGCCAGCCCTCTAAAGGTGGGGAAAATCCTCCCATGATTGGTCCTTGTGTGTCTAGAGTTCAAGGTTAAATTCTACTCATAATCAAGTGTTTCAAGTACTTACATCTTACATTAATAGAACCATTAATGTAAGACTTCTGGGATATATTTATAAATAAGGAGCTCTAAGATCTTATATAGAAACGAAATAGTTGGGGTTCTTCAAAAATGTATCTGACATTTTCAGATTCTGAATTTGTTGTGTTTTGAAATACTGGAGGTGCTTTTAAAGCCTATGTGGGGTCTATGTTAACATCACCCCAACTCATGTCTCTGATCTCCGGGACAGCCTCAAACAGAACCAGAACAGAGATGAGTACTTTGGCTAAAGTACTGCTTCAGTATTTGATTTTACCAATGCTTTAGTGAGTAGATATCTGCTGACTGTGGGACATAGTTCCTGCAATCTCTCAGGTTTTTAAAAAAATTATTTATTAGATACAGGGTTTCACTATGCAGCATGGATTCGTAGTGATCCTTCTGTCTCAGCCTACCCAGTGCTGGGATTATAAGCATCTACCACCATGCCTTGTTTGCAAGCTGGCATGGCGCACCCAGGGTTCCAGGGCTGGCATGGCATGAGGCACCAGGGATCGAAATTAGGACCTTGTGCTTGCCAGGCGGGAGCTTATGCCACTGAGCTATTTCCCCAGCTCCATCTCTCAATGTAAACTGGAAACTATTAGCTTACGTCTAATGATCCTATTGTCCAGTTTGTCCTTCATACCATGTCATTTCTCCTTTGCTCATACAGAATATCAACTTGAGTTTTTCAATTTGTTCAACTAAAGGTGATAACCCTAAAAGTGTGCAATATACTCTTGCTTATTTCTTCTGGTAACCTTGGCTTCATCATATGGATTAAATCATAGGAATCATTACAGACAATCTACCTATAAGGCAAATATGTTCAAACTGCTTCTGATTTTCTAATTTACTTATTTTTTTGGTAGTACTGGGGCTTGTACCCAGGACCTTTGCCCTGAGTTATGTCCACAACCCTTAAAATATTTAAAAAAAAAACACATTTTTTTTTTGAGACAGAGTACTGAGGTAACAGGCATGCACCACCACATCAGTTCTAATTATTCTTTTTTTTTTATTTTAGGGAAGGGTCTACAGTGTGTTCAGGATCTCACTGCTAGATCGGACTCATAGTGATTAGCCTGATTACAACCTCCCAAGAACTGGGACTACAGGCGCACGCCACCACATCCAGCCTCAACTGCACCCCGGGGGCAGGGATGGCAATGCGGGGCCCACACGTCAGGCCCAGGGATTGAACCCCCAGCACCTGCGCCTGCTTGCAGGCACTTTAATCCACTGAGCTATTTGGTCAGCCCAAGTCTAGTTATTCTTAACGAATGCTAATGGAAACTAAGAGAAAATTTTAAGAAACCCCATGACACAAAAACACTGTAACATCCAGGAGAAATTTACATGAACCTTGACCAATCAAACTAGGATGTGGTGGAGATAAACCGAGAGTTTCATAAAAGCTGGCTACTACTAGGTGCAACAAGATCAATATGAGAAGTTTGGTGAAGTGCTCTGAGCTTGTCCCTTGAGGATTTCTAGAATGTCTTAAGACTGCTGTTATTTGCCTTCCTGTCATTCATCACCTCTTTTTCCAACAGATTCCTTGGAGGACCCGCTTCTCCAGCTCTTAGTCCAGGTGACAGTGGTGGGGTTCTGACTGTAACCTTCACCTCCAAGGGTGAGCCTAGTAGTTTAGCCTGGCCAATCAGAATAGGAATTGGAGTAGTGATAACTAGTTGAAATAGGGGCACGTGACTCAGGATGGGCCAATCAGAGCCAACCAACATTAGCTTTAGGATGTGTGTTAGAACTGTTTTCCTTCTTAGTAGCAACACTAGCTGTTAAAACACCAGCCTGGACCTGATGATCATCCTACTGAAAAGGAATAAGGCTGCCCGAGAAGGAAACCAATGCAAAAGAAAGCAAAGCAGAGAGATGGAGAAAGAGTCCTCAGTGTACTCCCTGAAACCCTACATCTGTTCCTGGACCCCAACATTATCATTTCCTTCTGTGGCACAGGCCAGTTTGGATTGAGTTTCTATCACTTGCCAACATAGAAACCTTAGCATGAACGACCCAAGCTCATTTGAACGTATATCTTGGTACCTCCACTTCATGGCTAACCTAAGACAGTAACATTGTTCACAGTGACCAAGGCTGATAAAGGTAGACAGGGAACAAACAGGGTAGGAAAACAGGCTGAGAAGTGTGTTAGGTTACATATATGAGGTTCTCGCTGAAACGCTTGCGAAGGTTGTCCACAAAGGCAGATTCGCTGGTGTAGGCATCCAACAGCACAAAGTCCTGCACGCCGACCTTGTCCCGGGCAGTCAGCGCGCCTTCCATGTGCAGCCGGATGTGCCTCCTCCTCACCTCTTCTTTCTATAGGAGACAGAACACTCCTCAGCAGCTCATTGACCCCCATATTGACATAGTAGATGTCTAGCAATCCGAATAACCAGTTACTAAGCCTAGGATAGTAGACAACTGAGGCTATAATGCGGCTGAAAAATGTCCTATTGTATATTTTATTAGCATTTTTTATGGTACCTTTTGTATGCTTGGATTTATTTAGGCTAATTAAATACTTAACCATTGGGCTGGCAAGATAGCTCAGAGGATTAAAGTGCCTGCTTAGATAGACCCAGTGGCTGGGGATTTGATCCCCAGGTCTGCTGTGCTGGTCCCACCCCCGGCACGCTGAGATGTTGATTGTAACTGGGTGAGGTGGCGCATGCCTGTAATCCTGCCTCTTAGGAGGCTGAAAACAGGAGAATCACTATGAGTCTGATCTACGTAGTGAGGTCCTGCAGACCTTGTACTAAATACATTTTTTTTTTTTTTTTGGTGGGGGGAAGGGTCTACGGGGTGTTCAGGGTCTCTCTACTAGATTGGACTCGTAGTGATCCCCCTGTTTACAGCCTCCCAAGGGCTGGAATCACAGGCGTGCACCACCATGCCCAGTCTCAATTGCCATCTCAGCATGTCCCGGGGGTGGGGGGGTGGGGGGTGGGGGTTGGGGGGAGGGGCTGGCAGGCAGGCCCGGAAATCGAACCCCTGGCCTCTGCGCCTACTTGCTTTAATTCGCTGAGCTATTTGGCTAGCCCCCGTACATTTTTTAAAAATACAAATATATTAAAAAATAAATACTTAACTATTGCATTACAGTTGATTGACATATTCATTATAGTAACATGCTATTCAAGTATGTAGCTCGGGAGAGACAGGCTGTACCGTATGCAGTTGAGGTATGTTGTAGGCTGTCCCATGTATGTCTACGATGTTCCACAAAGCTAAAATTGGCTACTGATGCATTTCTCAGACTATATCTCCAAGTGCCAGGTGATATATAGTCATGCACAGTAATAGCAGTTAACAGAAAGCCAGCATTTACCTGGTCAAGTACTGCGGACTCCAAAGGCTTCAATTCTATTATCTCATTTAGTGGTCATTCTGTTATGAAGTAAGTACTAATTATTGTACCCATTCCACAGCCCAGGAAACTGAGGCAAAATGCAGAGCCAGAATATGAACCCAGACAGCTTCACTGAGAAATCGCTTTCTGGATTTTTGTGTATTCCACGCTGGTCAAAGGGAACCTGGAAACTTCCTGCCTTTGCAATGTCCCTCCAGCACCCTCTAGTGACAAAATTAACATCGCTCTCTCTTTGAGAAGAAATGTTTGACCTCCGTTCCTTATTACAGAACAGGTCTGGAGGGTGAATTTGGGGATCTGAGAGGCAATACGCTGACAAGAGCATCCACAAGCAGATAAAGGTCCTCGAATAGCTAAAACAACCTTGAAAAGCTAGAGGACTCACTGACTGAAAAATAAAACAGGGCTGGAGGTGTTTCCAGTCGATGGTGCAGACAGTCAGAAGCAAACATTCAGTCTCTACCTGACACCACATGTGTATACATATATATGATATGCATAAAATATGTAGAGGAGGTATAGATGGAACATATAGGTCAATTTGAGATGCACCTTAGATCTAGCTATAAATGTAAAAATCTGTAAAGCTACTAGAAGAGAAGAAGGGGGATAGCTCAGCAATTAGAGGACTGCAAAGTATTTTCGGGCAGCACATGCAAAGAAATAATGATTATTGGAACAAAAAGAAATTATACCTCATCAAATATAAAACTTCAAATCATAATACACTGTTAAGCAAGCAAATGGGCAAATCATAGCTTGGCAGAAAATACTCACAAATATATAGCTGCAAAAGATTTGAATCTGGAATAAAAGATATGTACAGCTCAATAAGAAAAAGGCAAACCCAATACATCTAGAGAAAAGATTTTCATAGGTACTTCCCAAGGAAAGTAAATGGTCAATAGGCACCTAGAAAAGTGTTCAACATCCTTAGTCATCAGGGAAATGCAAATTAAAACCATAATGATAGAGGGCTGGCCAAATAGCTCAGCATTTTAAAGCATCTGCAAGCAGGCGCAGGGGCCGGGAGTTCGATCCCCAGGCCTGCAGTGCCGGCCCTGCCCCCGGAGCACGCTGAGACGACAATTGAGACTGGGCATGGTGGCGTGTGCCAGTGATCCCAGCTCTTGGGAGGCTGTAAACAGGTGCATCACTAGAAGTCCGTTCTAGTAGTGAGACCCTGAACATCCTGTAGACCCTTCCATAAAATACAAAAAACAAAACAAAACAAACAAACCCCCAAACCCCCCAAAAGATAAACAAAACAAAAAAGGCAAAACCATAATGATATACCACGAGAAGAGTTAAAACAGAAAAAACATGACAATACAAAATTCAGGTCAGGATGTAAAGCAGGATGATTTCTACCCTTATTGCTGTCATGAACGCAAAAGGAGCCAACCACTTCAGGAAAAGTTCTGATGGTTTCTAATGAAATTACCCATGCCTCTATCCTTTGATCCAGCAAGTCCACTCCAAAGTATTTACACAAGAGAAATGTAAACATCTGTCCACAAAAGACTTGGATGTGATGTCCAACTCAAGCTCGACTTTATTCAGAATGGCTCCACCCTGGAAACAATCCAAATAGCCATCAAGTGGAGGATGGATGCGGTACATCTGTACAATAGAACGAGTCCAGCGATAAAAAAAGGAATAACGGGCATATGTAATAGCACGGATGACTCTCACAGACATTGTGCCAAGTGAAAGAACCTAGACATAAAAGGGTGCAAACAGTGCCGTTGCATTTATATAACATTCGAGGACAAGCAAAGCTAATCTACAGTGAAAAATCAGAACAATTGTTGCCTGGCTGGGGGGCTTTCAGAAAAAGGATATTTCTGAAGTGATGGAAATGTCCTATATGTTGATAGGCCTGTGAGTTAACACGGATGTGTCCATTCATCAGGATGCATTGTTAGAATTTTATGTATTAAGCTATGTGTAAATCTTACAACACTTCATTTAAGAAGAACCCTAAAATAATAGAATGAGAGAGGATGGAGAGGGAGTGGGGGTCTAAATGAAATCAGAATGGCAAGATGTTAATCACTGTGGAAGGTAAATTATGAGGATGGGAGAGTTATTCTTCTTTGTTTACTTTCTGTAAATCTGATTTTCACGATTAAAAAGTTTTTAAAAAATGTGGTACAGAATGGCCACCAGATGTCTCCCTACACTAGCAAAATGGAGCTAGAATACCTGAAAT
>NW_004524655.1:8722774-8732994 GCF_000260255.1 Octodon degus | reverse complement strand
TACAGGTGCACGCCACCACACCCAGTCTCAGTTGCTGTGTCAGTGCACTCTGGGGGTGGGGCGGGCACGGCAGGCCCAGGGATTGAACCCCTGGCCCCTGCGCCTGCTTGCAGGCACTTTAATCCGTTGAGCTATTTGACCGGCCTGCATTCTAGTTTCCTGATCATGTTCTCTCTTACAGTTTACTATGGAAGAAATTGGGCAGTTTGTTCTATAGAATTTCCCATATTCTGGGTTTTGTTCATTGCGTTCTTAAGAGATTATTAAACATGATTTCTTTTCTCTTGAGTTTCCTGAAAACTGGCGGTTTGATTTAGCATTAGGGGAAGATGCAGAACTGCTGTGTTTTGCAAATCACAGGTGATATAGGGTACTTCGATAGAAGACACACAAGGCCGGCCGGCCTTACAAGGTGCCAGGGCTGGCTCTCAGCTGCATACTGCGCAAACTTACATTTTGGTTAGGAGTTTGCAAAAAGGCAAACTTCTGGTTTGTCATCCATTCTCTGTTTTATTAGCTGGATATAAAGAAAAACTTTCCTTATCAAAAATGTGGCACAGTCTGTAAAAGAAAGACTGGAAAAAAATATTTTCTTTGCAGTTTTCTGAGTAGTGAATGGGCACCACTGCATCGTCCTAAGGTAACAATTCCTAACACCGTTACAAATGTGTGGGTTTAAATGTATTTGATGCATTTCATTTTATGTCAATAATTATGCTTATTGATGCCCAAATAGCTCCATTTTTGGCAATCGGTGACCTATTAAACAGGCTCCCTAGTCCTGTTGATGTGGCTTAATAGTGTTTAACAACTTTCTTTTTTCTTTCTTTCTTTTTTTTTTTTTTTAATGTATTTAGAACAGGGTTTACAGGGTCTACAGGGTCTCATTACACAGATCGGACTCGTAGTGAGCCTCTTGTGTTCAGCCTCCCAAGCGCTGGGATTACAGGCCAGCGCTACCATGCCCAGTCTCAATCACCTTCTCAGTGTGCTCGGAGGGCAAGGTCAGTACCGCACGCCGGGGATTGAACCCCAGTCCCCGCGTCTGCCTAAGCAGTCACTTTAGTACGCTGAGCTATCTGGCCGGCCCTGTAGCAGTTTTCTTATCAGAACACCGAGTCCAAGTTGTTTCAGGTTTATCTGGTACATTCTCAGCACAGGCCTTGACTCTGCGCTTTGTCCAAAGGACTCTGGTTTTTTTCTACGAGAAGAGGGCAGATACCACAGTCAGACACTAGGGGCGCTTGTTTCTCTTGGGTGGGCCACAGAGCACATTTTTGATGGACAGGCAAGGAAGTGGTTAAAATACTCAATAATCATTACTATTCTGATTCTATCAATTCAATGCATAACAGAAAGGTTTGTAGTAAACCTTATTTTTCTCATATTTCTTCCCCTTTGTCCCATCTAAAAATTCTAGTTCAAATGACACAAGGGGCTTTTCCACATTATATTCATAATAGCCTCAATATCAATCAACAGGGCTGGGCAGATAGCTCAGTAGAATAAGTGCTTGCCTTGTCAAGCACAGGTTTCTGAGTTCAATCCCCGGTACCGAAAAGAAATTTTTTTTTTTTTTAGCTTAGTAAGAACAGTCTGAAATTTTGAAAAGCCTTTGTCCGCAGATGTACCTCACGGAGCGCAGACGCATTTCCGTGCTTTTAGATTTCTTTGGACTCATTAATCACTATGTGGCTCTGTTTAAGTTTCTTTCTTTGATTTTACTGTTTATTTTGGGGAACTGGGTTTTAAATTTCATTTTGTTTCATACTTATATAAAATATTTAATGGCTCAAAAAGATAAACATAGCATATTTGAAGAACTGATTCTTATTCTGTCCTTCCTACCTTACTCTTTTCTTCCTCCTGTAAGCAGTCATTTAAAAATGTTAATTTTGAGGGCTGGCCAAGTAGCTTAGCGGATTAAAGCGCCTGCAGGCCGACACAGAGGCTAGGGGTTTGATCCCCGGACCTGCTGTGCTGGCCCCACCCCTGGGGCGCGCTGAGACGGCAATTGAGACGGGGCGTGGTGGTGCGCGCCTGTAATCCCAGCTCTTGGGAGGCTGTAAACAGGAGAATCACTGAGGCCGATCTAGTAGTGAGACCCTGTAGACCCTTCCCTAAAATACAAATAAACAAATAAAACAAAATGAAATTAAAAAATTTTAATTTGGGGATAGGGAGATAGATCAGCAGCTTAAGCCCCTGCCTGGCAAGTATAAGGTCCTGAGTTTGATCCTTGGTACCATGGCAAAAAATAAATAAATTTTAAAAAATGTGAATTTTCCTAAAGTTATTTCTTCTAAAATAGAGGCAGACATAACTACCATGCCAACGGAGGACCTATATTTTGAAATATGAAAGAATACAATGCAAACAAAACCCCAAATGAGACAGCACTTCATACTCACCAAGAGGGCTACAGATGGCTCAGTAGGATAAGCGCTTGACTGGCAAATGCAAGGATCTGAGTCCAATCAAAAGATCCACCAAAAAAAAAAAAAAAAAAAAAAAGCCAGATAAAAGTAAGTCCTGGCAAGAAAACATAGAAAATCCAGAGCCATCATTTATTGATGATGGTGACGTACAATCATACAACTTTCAGAGACAGTCTGGCAGCTCTTTCAAGTGGTTAGAATGGTTACTCTATGACCCGGTTGCTCTTAGCTATTCCCGAGAGAAATAGAAATATTTCCATCATGAGATGACGGTACAATTCTGTAAAAGTACTAAAGCCCAGGGAATTGAACGCTTTAAACAGGCGAATTATAGAGCATGTGAATTAGATCAATAAACTGTAATTTAGAAAAATGGATGAAAGTTGTCAATATGATATGGAGTGTGTGTGTGTGTGTGTGTGTGTGTGTATGTGTGTGTGTGTAACTAAGGACCAAACCTTAAGCATGTGTTCAACTACCGAGTCACATCTCCAGCCCCAGAAATCAATTTTAAAAGGAGATGAGAGCTATCAGTAATCAGTGTGAACCTTGTATCAATCCTGATTTCTTCTTTTTTCTGGTGGTACCGGGGATTGGACTTGGGACCTTGTACTTACCAGACAGGCACTTATGCCGCTGAGTTATCTCCCTGGCCCTCAATCCTGACTTAAATGAAATCTAATTTTTAAAAAAATTGATACAATCTGAAGGTTTTGGGCAGTGACTAAGTATTGAATTGTGTTAAGGTGGTATTGCTTTGTTTGATGACATCACAGTTACATTTTAAAAAGATTTTCTGTCACTTGAAGGTAAATACTGAAATACAGGGGAATGCAACTTCGGCTTGTTAAAATTAAGAACACTTGTCAAGAGATATGAAAAAAAAGTCTTTAAAAACTCCACAGTGGGGAAATGCTATCCTAACACATAAAGCCATTCAAGGAATGAATAAGAAAATAAGAAAATGCAAATAGCTGAATCTAAAAATGGGCAGAAGATAAAGGCGTTTCATAGACGCACCAAATGGACAACACAAATCAGGAATATGTAAGTTAATACCCCAGTGGGGCAGAGTTTTACACTTACCAAGAAGACTTACGATGCCAATCAAGACAGACTGGCAAAGATAGGGCGCAAGGAAACCCCACATTCTGTGGATGAGAGAGGAAACCGGTTCAGCTACTCTAGAGCAACTTAGCACAGCCTGGGGAAGGTGAAGACACATCCCGTGCCCAAGCAGCTTCCTTCCTCTCGGTCATAAGCAGTAGGGAGCAAGCGCAAAAAGAGCTCAGAAGCGTTACCTGTGTGTGACAACTCAAAACAGAAAAAAAAAAAAATCCCCACTTTTATCAATAACAGAAGATACTGCTATTTCAATCTTAGAATGTTTCTCTCTCTCTACTACCATAATAGAGGAGTTTATAATCCATCAGACACTCCCCAAGCACTTCGCATATATGAATTCATTTGAATTTTTTTTTTTTTTTTTTGAACGGGGGATTGAACTCAGGCCCTTGCGCTTGCCAGGGAAGCACTTATTCCACTGAGCCATCTCGCCGGCCCCTCATTTGAAATTTAATAGATACTTTAGCTCCCATTTTACAGATGAAAAAACTGAGACTTACAGAAGTTAGATCCTAGAGCTAACACTGCTTGAGATTACAATAGAAAGAATTTGATTCCAGAATCCATGTGCTTTATAACATACTACAAAAGGGTGCAAAAGAAAGACTTCTGAAATGGATACAGAAAAGGACAAAATCTGGACAGGAAGATTCGCCGAAGGTGTTCATTTCAGTCACTGTGCCGTACGCATTGGGGAACGTGAAGGACTATTACGTTCGCCAAACTGGTCCAGCCTCAAAGGCCAGCACTGTTTGAAGAAAGCAAGTCATGTAAGAGTACGTATAGTTTGATTGTAATTTAATAAATGTTTTAAGGAAGTAAAATTAAACAGTATATTGTTTCAGGATGCACGCACATGTGATAAAACTACCTAAAAATCTCACAGATGTCACTTCGTGTCTTTCACCGGGTGGAGGAGGTTTTTGTCTTTTTTTTTTTTTTTTTTTTTTTGGCAGAACCAAGGATTGAACTCAAGCCCTTGCGCTTGCCAGGGAAGTGTTTATTCTACTGAGCCATCTCCCCGGCCCTTGGAGGAGGTTTATAGGCATTTATAATTAACATTTACATACTGCACTCTTCTTTGAAGTATTTTGTAATATAAAAACAATAGACTAACACATTTAGGAGTATCAACATCAAATTCATCAATAAGGGATTAGAAATTAGAATGGATTAGAATTCAACAGGACAATAAAGGAATAAAATGTGACCAAATAGAATTGATTTCAGGAATTTGATATCAAAAAATCCATTAAAATAATAGATTTACTGTATTATTACGTCAAGAGTGAAAAGCACACATCTTCATAAATTCTCAAAAAGGTATTTGATAAATTCAACTTCCATTTTTCAAAACGTAAGATACTTTTTTAATATTTAAAAATATAACTATCCCAAAAGCTAGCACCTTACTTAGCTACAGCCATAGAATTTTACTTTTTAAAGCCAGGAAAAAGAAGTGGGTATCTTTTCTTCCTCCTTAATATTGTTTTGATGGTACTAGCCAATGCAATACAAGACAAGAAGAAATAAGAAATAGCAAGCTGGGTGTGGTAGCACACTTTTGTTAATCCAAGCACTGTGGGAGGCTGAGGCAGGAGGACTGCACTTCCAGCCCAGCCTGGCCAATCCAGCAACTTTGTGAGACCTGTCCCAGAATTAGAAGTTGGAAGGCGTTGGGGATGTAGCTCAGTGTGTGAAAGCCCTGGGTTCAATTCTTCATTCTGAAGGAAAGAGAGCGAAAGAGAGAGTAGGTACAACTAATAATTGCACACTGAATGTTTACATGGAAAATCCAAGAAAATTGACCAAAAATGATAGGAAATATGTAAACTCAGGAAAATACAAAATTATTAATTAATTAAATTTTTGGTACTAGGGATCGAATTCAGGAACTTGTGTTTGCCAGACAGGCATTGATGCTGCTGAGCTATATCCCCAGCAGAGACACAAAAGTGATAAAGATAAATGAATAGCACTAATACAACCGAACAATTATTAGTTAGAATATGTAATAAAATAAGGACGACTTAGTATGTTTATCGAAGAATTAAAATCTAGAATAAGCTTATTAACAAAGGTGCCGTGTCTCTATAAAAATCATTTTAACCTCCTCATGAGGAATACAAAAGAAGATATAAACAAACAGATATATCACGCTCTTGACTAGAAAGACTCAATATTACAAAGTCCAATTCAATTCAACTGTGTAATGAACAAAAGCCCATTAAAAGTATGTCACAATGTTTTTGTATACTAGACAGACCTCTTCTACAATTTGTATGGGAAGATAAGTACAAATAACCAATAAATTTCTGAAAGAAACAGGAGGATGAGTGAAGTGGTATCAGCCTTTGTGATATTAGTGTATAAACTGAACAGAGCACGTCCAACCGGTAGTGCCTGTTTACACTTGAGAGACAAGCAATTCAATGTGCTTGACCAGAAAGGACAGAGTTTGCCTCTGTACGAGAGAATGCATTGAATGATTGAAGCTGGATTTCAAATTTATGGCAAGGCAAGGAATTATACAATGAATGGAATGTATAATTACAAATACTCAGAGATGTCCTCTAAGAAGGATGAATTTGGGACTGGAGAGATAGCTCAGTGGAATAAGCGCTTCCCTGTCAAACGCGAGGGCCTGAGTTCAATCACCGTTCCACAAAAAAAAAAAAAGAAGAAGAAGAAGAAGAAGGATGGGCTGGTGAGATGGCTCAGTGGTCTAAAACACCTACTTAGAACAAGCTTAGCAGAGCACAGCGACCGCAGTTCAATCCCCCAGCACCACATGCCAGCCAGCCCTGCCCCCTGGTGGGCTGAGCTGGTCACACACACACACACACACACACACACACACACACACAAATAAATAAAAATATTAAAAAAAATAAAAAAAAATAAAAAAAAGAAGAAGAAGGATAAATTTATTATATACAAATACGCCTTTATCAGCCTAACTTTCAAAATTAGTGGTAGGATACTTGATAGGCTCTACAAAAAAAAGTTGGACCAAACATAATCCAGATGGATCAAGGAATCAAACATTAAAAATATATAAGGAAAAAGTATTAGAGGTAAGCGAGGATGGAGGAAAAAAAAAGAGCCTTTCTAAGCATAGAACAAAATTCAGAAACCACAATACCAGAGTGGTCAATTCAATCACAATATTTCTTCTCAGAAGAAACAACATAAGTGGAATCAAAAGAGAAAACAACTTTGTAAAATATATCTGCAGCTCACACCCTACACAAATGACCAGTTTAACTTTTTTTTTTTTTTTTTTTTTTTTTTAGGGAAGGGTCTACAGGGTGTTCAGGGTCTCACCACTAAATGGCACTCATAGTGATCTGCCTGTTTACAGCCTCCCAAGAGCTGGGATTACAGGCGCACGCCATCACACCCAGTCTCAATTGCCATTTTAGGATGCCCCAGGGGCAGGGCTGGCATGGCAGGCCCGGGGGATCGAACCCCCGGCACCTGCTCCAGTTTCTTTTTTTCTTTTTCTTTTTTTTTTTTTTGGCTCTCTCAGGCTGCCTTAAGGGCGGGTCTGGTAAGGCCTGAGGAGCTGGGGATCCAACCAAAGTTTCCTGCGCCTGACTGCATTTGCACAAGCGGGCACTTAAACAACTGTGCTAACTGGCAGGCCCCCCAGTTTCTTAACATATAAAAGACTCCCATGCATGCATAACAAAGGTCAAATATGCCAAAAACATAATGCCAAAAATGAACAAAGGGTATAAACAATAATTCAGAAAAAAAAAAACCCCACAAATGTGTAGCATATGAATAAGATACGTTTACTCAACTTTAATCAGTAAAGAAATGCTACTAACATACACTCAGGAACCATTTTCATTTTTGGAAATCTTATAGATATTTGGGAACACATTATTGGAAAGGGTGTGGGAGGGAAGTACTAACATTTATTACAAGTGACAAGGTATGTCTATTGTAGAATCTCTAGTAATTTGAGAAGTTTAGAAGTTAGGTGTCTATTCTCTAACGTGATAATTTCGCTTCTAGATATTTATCTTCTAGATAAAACTATCCAAGTGTCAATGCATTTTGGAACAGACAAATTAAATTATGTTATATGCTTATAATAAAATAGGATAGAAGGACACAGTGTCCTGCAAAGGATGCTATCATTTTTGAGAAAAGCATTTACTTACATGTATGATGATAATTTTTTTGTCCTTTTTTTTTGAGACAGGGTCTCACTATGTAGTGCAGGCTGGCTTTGAACTCACTTCGTAGCCCAGGCTGGCCTCAGATTCACGGTGATCCTCCTGCCTCAGCCTCCCCAGTGCTGGGATTACAGGTGTGCACCACCACGCCTGGCCTCCACTTATAAATTTGTGACACCTCTTTAAAAGGATGTCCACAAAATTAACAACAGAGGCTGCTTTTGGAAAAGGGACTTAAGTTGCACTCCAGACCTTTTTGTACCTTTACAAATGCAAATCTTGTATTTGTACTACCTATTTCAAAAATTCATAAGACAAGCAAACTGCCCATTATTTTATATCCCTGCGCCTTATTTTTTCTTTCTTCCTAGCACTCTTCACAGTCTGCAGTCGTTCTCAGTATTCAGTTTCTTGGTCTTAGTGAACCTCTTATAAAAGCATGTTCAAGGTAGATCCTGCCCATCGTTGAGTCTTCCAGCTCAAATCTTGCCACACGTTAGGCACTCCGTGAATTTTTCCTATGAGCGGGTTAGCTTTCCCCCAGTTCTGTGCCTTCTGTCAATTTGCAACAACCAAGAGAATTCAGAGTGGGGGCTTTGTAGCTAAAGTCCCTGCTCCGAGAGACAGCACAGGTTACAGAAAGATAATCAGCGGCGTTACCCATGATGCATTTCTCCTAGCAATGAAACATAATTAATGGACTATTAAAATGGCCAATAGCCCTGCTCATTTGTGCCGTGTATAGAGCAGCGCGTGGCACCCGAACAGCTTGCACGCGCTCATGGATTCTCTGGTGCACATTCAGTTGTGCCTGCTTGCTTAGGATCCATAAATGGACAAGGTACAAAACAAGGCCCTGTGCTCAGTGAGTTGACCGTCCTGTAAATGGACAGGTTGGCTTTCATTTGGCGTGTGTGTGTGTGTGTGTGTGTGTGTGTGTGCGCACACACATATATGCTACTGTGGATTGAACCCAAGGCTTTTGCTGGGTATATATTCCCAAATCTTTTCTATTTCTATTTTTTTTGAGACAGGCTAAGTTCCTATGTTGCCCAGGCTGGGCCGGAGCTTGCAATTCTCCTGCCTTAGCCTCCCAGAGTCTTGGGATTACAGCTGTGTGTCTCTATGCCCAATACTGTGTTTTTAGATTTTAGTGTCACAAACCACTTAGCAGTGGGTATCCTCTTGCCTGTAACGTGGCCTCTGCCATGAAGGAATCAGTAGGGGGCATTTTCCAAGGGTTTTTCTAGGTCCAGGGACATTCGCAAAGCTTGTATGTTAATGCACTGAGCTGAGGGCTTTACGGCTTGTATCTAGATATCTTCCCAAAGTATCATGTGGTCACGGGTGGCACCTTTTGGTTGTGGCTGGATGTAGGGTGTGTGCCCCTGGGGCCAAGGACGTGATGCTGGGATTGTCTTATGGTGTGCTAGCATTAAGGCTGCCCTGCCCTCGATGTGAGTGCTCCCCTCCCCAGGGGGGGCAGCATGCAATACGATGGAAAGGACAGAAAGAGGGGCACTGTTTGTCATTCATCACTTCTTGCTTGTGCCTGGCTGCCCTCTGCCTGCCATGAGCTGTTTCTCCTCTGTGATGCCCTCTGCCGTGCCACCCTGTCTCGGACCCAGTCGGCTGTGAACCAAAGTCTCTATAAACTGTGAGTCTAATAAGCTTTTTCTCCTTGAACTGTGGGCGTTGGGTACTTTATCTCAGCAACAAGAAAGCAATGAAGATGGCAAGTGAATAGGAGTGAGACCGAGGACTGAAAATACGTCCGGAGTGAGATTTTGCAAAGATCACCACGACTGTTCACTACGACCTGGAGATCCTCCGTCCTTGCCCCTTGCATCTACAGTTCAGAGAGACAAGGACTTCTTTTTTTGTCATAAGTTAAGTTGTTTTTGTTGCTTGCAGCTGGCAAAATTGACAGAGTTCAGACAACACGCCATGCCATCTGGCACATTGGCATTTGGGAAAACAGCAGAAGAGGTCCTAAAGAGACTAGAAAAGAAAACGCCTGGTAATATTTACCTGGCTTTCTCCTCAGAGCCGGTCGTAAGACTCTCAGAGCAGAGGAGTCTTTCCTGGATCTACAGGGACCCGGTGAACAACCTGAGCAAGCGGGTCTCAAACAGGGTCTGGAGTTTATCACAGCCGTGCTGCCTGCTCTGCGGCCCCAGCTGCCAGCAGCCCACAGGAAGAATAATGATTGATGTGCAAGAAGATATTCTGAGGAAACGAGCGAGTGTGAGAGAGCGCACATTCACATATTTTTGTTACAATATGTAGTCACAATCAATAGTCACTTCTGAGAGAGAAAAACCTGACTTAGGAAAGTAGAATTGAACTCAGCATTGACTGGGTGTCAGCTATTCCAGTAACTTCACTTAGGAAAAGAGAACTTAGCTCAACCTATCAACGTGCTTGTCTCCTCTTTCTTTCTTTCTTTCTTTCTTTCTTTCTTTCT
>NW_004524655.1:8715971-8722674 GCF_000260255.1 Octodon degus | reverse complement strand
TCCTTCCTTCCTTCCTTCCTTTCTTTCTTTCTTTCTTTCTTTCTTTCTTTCTTTCTTTCTTTCTTTCTTTCTTTCTTTCTTTCTTTCTTTCTTCTTTCCAGTCTGTCTTATCCATGTCTCCTCCACCCAGAGCTCTCTCTCTATAGCCCCACACTCCCCCGGCTGGAGAATGACTCCTGGAGTCCCGACCCATGCGTACGATCACTGGAGACATAAAACTTCTGCTCTAAATCTTTTCAAGATGCATTATCTTGTTAGTTTTGCTACAGGGTCTTCTTTGACCCAATAGTTATTGTTATTCTACTTTACTACTGTTTGGTCAATATCTTCTTGTTTGATTCATAAATTAAACTAGATCACAGGTGTGTTTGTATGAGAAAAACTAGATGCCTAATATTTTATTACTGTTCATTTTCAGGCATCCACGGGAGTGTTGGGAAGCAGCCCCAGTGCACAAGGGCACAACTGTACAATTAAGTCAAATCCCCTTTGTTTAAGAGACTATGGCACACCTGTCCACTTTTCATACTACTAAGCACAAAAATACAGAGTTCCCTGTCTGGGGAGGGCCCTTATTTCTGAAAGCTCCCATATTATATGAAACTCATATAAAGTAAATTTATATGCTTTTCTCTTATTGATTTGTTGTTATAGGCTTTGCGTGGAACCTTGCAGTAAGTGAGGAAAATAGTTTTTTCTTTTTTTCCCCCACAAAGCAAAACATAGAGGATAGAACTGTTGCTGTCCTTGCTATTTACAAGGCTGGGGATCAAATCCAGGTGCCTGCTGGTAAGGGGTCTCTCACTAAGCTATAACCCCAGTCCAAGCATAGAATTTTTTAATAATAAAATTCTAATTGAAGAGCAACAAATGATTATGTACTTTTTGGTTCAGATTAAAGCTCAGATTATGTAACTATAAAGTTGAATACAGGGATATATCGTTTGAAAAAATCTTAGTCCATGGAACCTCATCTTTCCGTTAGCAAAACAATTCTAGATGACAAAGCTCTTGTCAATGTTCCCCAACTATTATCTGGTGACTTGTAGCTTATGAGTAAATCTCTTATTTTGGATGGAAGAATAGTGGAGACTTTATAGGGCTGATCAATAAATGCTGTTGGATGCCTGCTTGCTCTTCCCAAATTTGAGCAGAAAACAATCTGCTGCAATCCAAAGCACAATTATAAATGACTCTCACAGTTCCATGTTCAGTTGCAAGCTTTGCTCTGTGAAGATCTCATCTTCTCTATTGTTGACTCATTTTGTTTGCTGCATTGATGAGGATTAGCCACAGGGCCCTCCTTTCATGAGCATAGCAAAGCACTGGGCTTTCCATTTACTTTTCTTGATACATATTAAGATAGAACTAGGCATCTCCATTCCAGTTACAGTCATGAATGCCTTCACTCTGTGAAGCTAGCCTGATTGTTAGAGGATATGTGTACGTTACACACACACACACACACACACGTACACACGTACACATACTCACACACACACTTCTTATCAAATGATTCAACTACAAGTCACAAAAATCCAAACAGGAGTTATTTTCAGTGGCTATGAAGGGAGTTTAACAGACGAGGAGCAGGGGGGTTTTCTGAGGCACTGCCACATTCTACGTCTTAACTTAGATGATTTTTACACCAATGTGTGCTTCATAATAATTCATTGAACTGCATTTGTCCTTCATATGCTTTACAGTATGTGGGTTACCTCCTACAATAAAAAAACTTTCAAGAGATGTCACATCATCATCGTGTTGTGTTTTCACTAGAAGAAAAGCCTATGAGACACTGGTCCCTGGAAGGGAATCCACACTTTCATCTTTTCCTCATTCTTTATAAAATTGCAGTGGGAAAACGTAAGGGGAGAAGCCTTATTTTTTCTGGAAAATCGCTTATACTTGTGGAGACAGCAGGCAAATCATCAAAACAAAAAATGGAGTGACTTGATAGACAGTAACTGTGTTCATAGGTTGAGATGAGGGATATACCTGTTATACCTTCAAAAAGATGAAAGAGTTTTTGTTTTAGTTTCCCCCTTAACAGAAATTCTGTTGCAGTCTGGGTCTAAAGCTTAAAAGGAAAAAAGGATTTCAGGCACCGTCTTGCAACCAGGGCCTATTTCTGTTGGTATCTCTACTTCACAGGTGAGAGGTGCATATCTTTTCTTCATATAATACTTCAATATGATTATTTTCATGGAAAGAAAAAAAAAACACTAATTTGGGCTTCACTCATCCTACAGGAAAACCAAATGTGTCTACTCTGCCCCCAGAGAGGAAGATGACCAAGGAGTGAGGAAACTATACCTTTCACGGAAGTTCAGCCTATGATCATCAGAAAACCAGTCTGGCCCACAGTTCTCCAGTGTTATTAGTGAAGTTTGAGACACATAGAGGCAGAGACAGAGGAAGAGAGGCGGTAGGCCAAACCCCGGATACGGATGTTGTCTAACTATCAACAAAATGGCATTGTTGGCTGAAGCTCACATTTTTACATCAATTTAAGAAGCATCAGAAATCCCCATTAATTTGTCATAAATCAGTTAGAGATGGTGTATAGACCCAAGTGTCTCGCTATGTAGACGTTGAATAGCCACACAGATTCCAGTAGCTTCCCCTGTAAAACCCGCTGGGAAATTCTTAGTAAGTCCACACCAAGGTAACATTTGAAATTCCCTGTAGTCTGATATTTATCCACATACATCCAGTAAAAAAGAAAAAAAAATGAAGTGGAGTCAAGAGAAAGGGCCAAGTAACCATTCCTGGAATCTTTTGCTTGTTTCTAAAAAATAAGCTTCAAGAATCTCGTAAAAGCGAACCGTCCGGCTGCTGGTACAGGACAGAGGTCGGGGGGAGCCGCTTCACTTTCTCAAATCAAAAGAGGGGAAAGTAAGTGAGAAAATCTCCTGAGTTCAAACATTCCTTTAAAACCCGCAACTTTAAATACTAAATGTGTTTCATGGCTGCCATCTTGAAAAACCTTCGTTTGCCAAAGGCGCCCTTTGATTCCCATTTGGGATGGAAACGCTCACAGATAATCCATTGAAACAGGTCCTGGCACAAAAGCCTTTTCGCAACAATCATGGTGCTTGTGAAGGACAACATTTTTGTGTGCAAAATAAAACATTTTAATGCGCTACAATCCATTACACATATAGACCTCCATTTCCTTTCAGTAATTATTCATTAGAAAACATTTAACGTCACTGTGGATTTCACACTGGGCAGTCCGGACACAAAGGACAAGAGATGGCCCATTTATAAGGGGCTGGGGCCTTCTTTTCTAATCTGAGAAACTCCAAGGAGGTGGGGCCCGCACGACACAACAGGCCGGCTAAATTGTGCAGTTAACGGTCAAAGCCCCCCTGCCTACTTTGACACTCATTTAAAGATGACAGGGAACAATAGAGATTTGTTCTGTGCAAGCCTTTCTCGTTATGCCGTCTACATCAGCCCCGCACATGAAACCGCCCGATATTTTATTCCACCTGCCATCTCCCTCCCGCCTTGGTTGACTCCCTCCTCTGCTGTTTTGCTTGTTCCCTCTTTAACACAAAGAGACAGGTAAAGAATATCGTTAAAAGGGTCCCATTCAGCATGTCAGGTTTCATAATACAATTGCCTGTCAGGTTCCCTATGAGCGATGGGGCGCTCAAACGTCTGGGTTTTGGCCAGAAATCCAGCCCACAGTTAGGTTAGTTAGCAGCGGGACAGCTCCCGGCCACCTCCTGGCCTCCCAGAATGGAAGGCCATGTCCCGGGCGCAGACACCGCAAATCATCTTTAATAATCACAGTATGATGTCCTTGCTTGGAAACTTGATGGATTTGAGTATATTTCTGAAGTGTCTGCATGTTATTTTTTTATTTTTTATTTTTTTGTTTGATTTTACTGAAACATACCCAAAGACCCAAAAAAGTATGCATTGGAAAGGCTGGAAAATGCTTATCTTACAGCCATGGTATGTGTGTGTGTGTGTGTGTGTGTATGGTATTGGGGGTCAAATCTAAAACCCAAGGGTGCTCTCTCACTGAAATGCTTCCCCAGCTGTTCTGAAATTTTATTCTGAGACAGGGTCTCACTAAATTGCCCAAACTGGCCTCAAACTTGTGCTACTCCCGCGGGAGCTCCTGAATAACTGGGGTTGTAGGAACGCAGTGTCGTGAGTAGCTTGGAGTTAGTTTTTAAAAAGTAGGGATGGTCAGATCTTTCCCAAAAACGATAGGGGAAAAGTTATGAAAGCCATGCCAGATTGTGTGATAGAAAGCAAATCATATCGGAAGATGCAGAGATCTGAAATGCTGCTAGTATCATAGGTGCTCTGTGTACTGAAGATTACCCTGCACCTAGTGAAGGATCTGGAATGCACTGATACTAAACCAGTGAGCAAAAATAGATGTTGGCTTTTACAAACTCTCAGCCATGACTCATGCCCCTGTATTTTTCTTTTTTATTACAGCAACCTGATGTCTGTTAAGTAATACTTGCTTCTGATTATTATCATGCTGTGTTATCAAAACTTGTGTTTGGCCAGAGAGGTGACTGGCAGGGAGATGGCAGATAAGATCACTGGGTTCTTAAGGACAAACAAAACTTGTAGTGGAACCCCATTGCATGAGTCCAGCTAGCCGATAGGTTCGTGAAATTCTACAAGCAAAACGGTGTTGATGTTCTATATTAAGAAGAGCCAACTGTGGCCTGCAATCCAGCTTGCTTCTCCTTTTTGGAGGACCTCTGAGCCAAGAATGTTTTTCTTTTCTTTTCTTTTTTTTTCATCTTTAAATGATTGGGGAAAATCAGGGGAAGAATAATGTTTAATGAAATGAGACAGCCAGGTATGGTGGTGGATGCCTGTAATCCCAGCATGCCGGAGGCTGAAGCAGGAGGATCAGTGCAACCTGTGAGGCTAGCCTAGGCTACATATACAGGCCAGCCTGAACTATGTAGTGAGACTCTGTCTCAAAGGAAGGAAGGAAGAAAGAAAGAAGGAAAGAAAGAAAGACAGTTATATGAAATTTAAGTTTTAGAGTCCATGAGGTTTGTAGGAACAGAACTACACCTATTTATGTGTATATGGCCGCTATTTGGGCTGTTCAAGGTGACTACTGTAGTTGTCACAAGGCTATATGGCCTACAAATGCCTAAAATCTTTACTATGTAGCCTTTTGAAGAAAAAAGAAGTGTCATCCCCTGCTGTATGCATGTATTTTTCCTTCTGCTTAGGAATCCGAGTTCTCAATCAGCGATACTTTAAAATTTCACACACCAAGACAAGCAAAGTGGGATTTGAAATATAACCTGGTCAAATACACATCTAAGGGCTTGAATACATCCCTCGAGCCTGCTTTTGTAGCACTGCTAAATTAAGATCTTTCCTCCCAGCAGCTCCACTTTCACTGCACCTAACCGCGCTGCAAAGTCACCTCATTGTCATTTCGAGTGCCAGTTGAGATGTCACCTTTTCAGCCCCATTGTTGCTTCTTGGCTCGTGAGACACAAACCAAAAACTGAACAGAGAGCAGGCGGCAGTTTCTGACGTGGAACGTCACCCACGTTCTATCAGTGAGCAGACAGACGGGCCCAGCTCTTAGAGAAGCCCTTGGGAAGCTGCTGTCCCCAATTCTGAGTGGTAGGAACTCGGTGGCAGCTGAGTTTTTAAATTCAGGCGTACATTAAGAAAGACAGCCTGGCCTGATATTTGGATTCAGGGGTTTCAACTGTGGAACGGCCAGGGACCAAGCGTCCTGATGGCGGGATGACAGCGCTGCATGTTTTTGTGTGTCTGGTGGACTCCGCACTGACTGCTCCACAGTTGAAATGAAGGATTATCTTCTCATCTAATGACCAGAAGACTGTTGGTGTTTTACTATCCAGCTGCACCCCCTTAATCACCACCAAATGAGTATAATTATATCAGCAAACAGAATTATGCTCCTAAATTACTGCAGGGATTAGACTATCTCCTAGTAAAACTGAGAACAGTTCATGTAGTCTTAATTGGCTTAAGGGAGTTGCAGGTGGGGGGAAAAATTGGCATTGCATAGCCATACTGCCCAGCGTTAAGAAGAGGGCTAAAGAAACGTTGAACACAAGGCCTGGAGTCCTCTCATCACGTTCTAATGATGAACGTGAGGGGAAAAGGTCTTTGGGACATTAGAGAAGCTTTCAACGGAACAATCCATTTCAGTCACATTTAGGTATCTCTAAGTTCAGGAAAACTCCTTGAAGTTGTTTACCTAACATCTTAGGATTTTTTTTTTCTCCCAGTGCCTTCAGGGCAGGTTTGGCTGGCTTGAGTTGTGGGGATCGAACCACAGCAACCTGAGCCTGACTGCTTCGTTGAAGCAGTCACTTAAAGAACTGAGCTAAGGGGCAGGCCCTCTACCTAACATCTTAGAGATGTACTTGGTTTTTTTTTTCCTAATTGCTAAAAATATTTATTTATGTTTAATCTTTTTACATTAATTTTATTGAGAAAGAAGTAGCAATGAGACAGTTTTGATATAGTTTAGCAGGACAGTTACAATAATTAATACATTACATATTGTTGTCTTTGTAGTAGTTACTCATAGTACATGATACAGACATGAGATCTTGTCTAAACGCTATGAGTTCAAACTTTCTTCTCATTGAACTAAGAGAAAGTAGCTGTATATCTATGCCAACTATTTTGTATATACAGATACATATATATA
>NW_004524655.1:8712545-8715588 GCF_000260255.1 Octodon degus | reverse complement strand
TATAGGTGTGTAAACTCAGCAAAATATTCTAAAAGAGTCCAGTAGCCCATAATAGCATTGGGTCTTCTGTTTAGCTGGCAATGTCAGAAATTATTGACCTGAGTCCCCCACAGCTCAACATAACAGCATTAAAGGGGCATCTTCACTTAGCTTTCCCTGGGCCAGATGATGCTTCATGGTACTGCAGCTTTAAACTCAACAGCAATTGGATGTTGACAATAGATTATACTAAAATCTAACTGGGGCAATGAATACAAGAGATTTTTTCCCCCTCTTTTTTAACCTCTTTCCAAGTCCATTGTGGTGAATGACTTTACAAAATCGATAACTTTCAACATGGCTTTTAAAATATTTTTCTCCCAAAAGGGGTGTTTAATGCCTGGGTAAAAAATGGCCACGACCTGTGGAACTTCAGGTTAAAAATGTCTTCGGCCAAGGTGGTGTAGCAGGAATGCCCCTTAGCTCGAGTGCTCAGCAGGGGTGGTGGGAGGTTGTAATATTTGCATACACTTAATGAGATATTTTAGGGATGTAGCTCATTTAAGCATGAAATTTATTTGTTTCATCTACATCTTACAAAGCCGGAAGGTAAATTTATACAATATTTTTAGTGTACCTGTTTTTTTTTTTTTTCAGTACTAACCCCTTAAAAATATTTTTAAAAATAAAAAAAACCCTCTTTCATTTATTTGTTTCATACAGAGTCTCACTATGCAGCTCAGACTCATAATGATCCTCCTGTCTCAGCTTCCCCAGTGTTGGAATTACACACCTGGTCTTGGTGGCTGGCTTGGCGCGGGGCCAACACAGCATGTGATACCAGGGATAGAACCTGTTGCCCGGCAGGTACTTAGGCCACTGAGCTATTTCCCCACCCCTTTTTTTAAAATTTTGTGACAGGAGTTTACCAAATGGCTCAGGCTGGGCTTAAATTTATGATCCCCTTGCCTCAGCCTCCTAGAGCGCTGGCTTTACTGGCATGTGTACCACACCCAGGTTGTATTTGCGTTCTTGACTGAAACTCGTAAGGTCAGGTCAAGTGAGGGATTTCCCACTTGTGAGGTCATGTCAGCTCTCACATTCCAGATTTTTTGATTTGAGCTGTACAGTCTAGTCTCAAACTAGCATGTATCAAAACTATCTGGTGAATCCTATGGAAAATGCAGGTGGTGAACTCATAGCTCTGCAGGTTTTACAGTAAACCGCACCGTAAGGTCATTTTATCACAGTAACCCAGAACACCCTCATAACTGTGGTCTGCGCGCTGGCAGTTCCTGCACTCCCACGGAGCTATTATAAACTTAAAATCTCCATCTCTGCCCCTCAATCAGAATCTGCATTGTAACGAGTTCTCCAGGTGATTTCTGGGTATTTTTCTAACTGATGAAAGTAAGACCCAGTCCAGGGATGTAGGAAACATTTAAGTTAAATGAGGGAAAAGTGAGTGTGAGAGCAGTCAGCATTCCTCAAGGTGGTGGAAGAGCAGAAACCTGAGACAGAAAACGCCTGAATACCATTGGATTGAAAAGGGATTCCCAGAGGAGAAAGGAACCTCCCAAGAGCCTCCCAGAGGGCTCCTGCAGCGCCAGCTCCAGGAAGCTAAGGGTTGCTGGTCGCACTGGGAGGTCAATTCTTTCTTCTTCCTACAACTAGAACTTTCAGAGATTTTTTCCAATACTGTTGCCTCCATCTCAAATCCCAGCTGCATGATTTTCCTTCTGTGACACTGAAATTGCCAAGCTGGACAGGCCCCTCATCTGTTACAGTACTGGCAAGGTGGGACAAACCCCCAAAGATACCACTGCTCCTCCAGATTATTTTCTTCCTCCAAAAACAGATCTTCTCTGTCCCAGGAGTTAAATAAAAAACTCTTTAGCTAGAAAGTAGGCATAGCTCCTGGGAACATTTGCTCCCCAGTGGGGGATTTCTTGGGCACTTAACCCAGGAGAGTGTGAGCTGGGGTTTATGGGGAAAGAAAGAAAGAAAAACTCACACAGCATCTGTGAAGATGAATATTAAGAAAATAAAGATAAATGTGTACAATTATTTTGAAATTTTACTTTTCTAGCTTTTGCTATTACGCTGAATGGTTTGTGGAGACATAAAACAGGGAGATAAAGCCAAAATGTGTATTTGTTTAGAAAGTAGTTATTAAAACTCTCCAATAGATATACATCTTTATAATTATACAGTGACATCTTTTCTTTTACTATTATAATTTAATTCTTTGAATTGATTGTAAACGAATTCTTCTTTGCTCTAGGTCTCCTTCTGGAGACGTAATGGCTCTAATACCATGCCTGTGAACTAAACAAACCTCTTTTCTTTATAAATTGACTTAGCTTTGGGTGTTTCATTGTAGTGGATGAGAAGCTAACACAATCACATTGGAAATTTGAGTGGTTCTTGTCAATAGGGTGGTGAGCATGTTCATAACCATCATAGCAATAGGGGCCTGTTCTTGTTTTTCAAGCAAACTTAACATTTGGACAAATAATCTGCAAACATTCGCTGAGCATCCACTGTGGAAAGGCATGATGAAGTACTTTCTTGGTCCCCAGAATGTATAATCTCTTTGGAAGTAAAATTACAGAAATGGTGAGCAGGCAACACTCTGGAACTTAGTGTCTAACATTTTAAACAGGTTTTAATCAAATGCTGATAAATATATGGTTGATTGAGAAGTTATGTAAAATAGTGCGTACTTTCTTGGGGTAAAAATATGCATAACTTGGCCTTTCTTTGAGGTTTCAACATAGCAATGACTATTTTGCTAGTGAAAAGGTAAGGAATA
This sequence comes from Octodon degus, assembly GCF_000260255.1. Lineage (NCBI taxonomy): Eukaryota > Metazoa > Chordata > Mammalia > Rodentia > Octodontidae > Octodon > Octodon degus. The sequence continues at coordinate 8,712,794 of NW_004524655.1, read as the reverse complement.
CCACAGAAGCAGAGGGGAGGAAAGTGTTCATTTCTATCCGACACAAGAATTTTAAGTAGTACTAATACGAAGGCACAGTGACCTGGTTTATATTCAAGTCTGCTTTAAAAATCAGCCACCCACAGCACAAAAATAAGGACATGTGATTTTTAAACAATGTGAGCTGTGGTTAAGGAATAGAATGTAAATGTAATTGAACATTGACAATGTAAAAATTATATCCTTTAAAAATCAGGGGCTTGGGACCAG
>NW_004524655.1:8706861-8711595 GCF_000260255.1 Octodon degus | reverse complement strand
GCTTCAGCCTCCTGAGTCTCTGGGATTATAGGTATGCACAACCACCCCCAGAGTTCCTCAGTGGTCATATCCAAAGATTCTGCCTAAGATCAAAACTTCTAACTTTTTTAAAGTAACTGTTAAAAAAATTTTGAGGCATAGTTTAATAAAATAATATATCTTGTGAGGAAGCCTTACTTTAAATACAGCAATTCAATTTAACTTTGATATTTCTCTTTCACTGAATTTAGGTAAAATTTAATTGTTTTGTAAAATAGAATGGGTCAGCTACATTTTTAAACCCTTATTAACCCTTTCCACCCTTATACAAGTGTATGAGATGTCTGAAATGATATCTATTGAATGTTACCACTAATGAGGTATTTCTAGGTGGAAGAATATGGAATGATTTCCTTTTTTCTTTCCCTTGTATAATTCTGTATTAGTAAATTAATTAAATTGGGTATACCACCATCAGTTGCAAAATTAAAAATGAAGATCTCTGAAATAAGACCCAAGAAACTTATCCAGTTCAGTTACGTGGTTGCCCAAGCGCTTGACTCTGCCTGTCATTGAGTTGAAACTGGCTCCTCTTGGGACACCGGAGTGAGGCTGGAAAGCCACACCAAGCTGAGCGAATCAGCCCTTATGACTGTGAAAATACATACTTCTGGTTGTGGTGGTTATTGCATGAATCTACGTGACAAAATGACGTAGATTTTACAAAAAAGAGGCAGTTGCCCAGAGGAATTGCATGAAGTGCACTTCTGAATGTGCTACCCATGAACAAAATTTGCTAACATGCCTCCAACATCAATCAAATGGCATGAAGCAAGGGCCCTGTTACCATCTGTGACGCCGCCCACCTCGCTTTAGCTCTTCCTTGGGCTCTGCTGTCAAATCCAGGCCCCTCTGAGGATGTGTCTGTATCATAGCATCTCGAATGTTGCCAACAAAGTGTTTTTTAACTTCTGATATATTTTGAAATTGTACTAGATGTGTTACAGAAGCAGGAGAGACGGATCCTGTGCACCCTTCGCGCAGCTTTCCCCAAAGGTATTACAATGATAGTGCCAGGAAGGTGACCTTGGGCAAATCTTCAGGTATGATTCACATTTCACTAGTTTTCACATGCGTTTGCATGCGTGGGTGCATGTGTGTGTAGGCCTATGTGATCTTAACATGCATGTAGATTTCTACATGCACCATGATAATGAGATTTCAGAGTGCTCCCTCATGCCCAAAGACGTGCCACCCCTCTATAGAAACATCCTTCCCCCAACTTCTGGTAATAGCTAACTGGTTTTTATCTCTACAACCACATTCTTTTGAGAATGATGTATGAATCGACTCATATGTTATCTAAATATACAAAGTTGGCTTTTTCTTCCCCACTCATAATGTCCTTGAGATCCATCCAAGATGATGAATGTTCAAAGTTTTTTCTTTTTAAAAAAACTGTGGAGGGTTTTAGTCTGCAGATAGCTCAGCAGACTAAAGCACCTGCTTAGGCAGAGCTCAGTGGCTGGGGTTTGATCCCTGTGTGCTGTGCCAGCCCTGCCCTGAAGAGTGCACTGAGACAGTGATTGAGACTGGGCGTGGTGGCATGCACCTGTAATCCCACTGCTTGGGAGGCTGAAAACAGGAGAGTCACTATGAGTCTGATCTATGTAGTGAGACCCTATGGACCCTGTACTAAAATACATAACCCCCCAAAAAACTGTGGAGTGGTACTCCTTTGAAATGTTTCCAAGGTGCCAGGGTGACAGAGATTCCCTCTAAGTTTTCCCTTAGTCCTGGTATGGGTCAATTGGCTGGGTCAAGGAATCCAATTAATGTAAGAGCTGATTAAGAAAAGCACAAAATTATATTAGTTTTATATATATGTGGGTATCGTCACAGAGGGTGAAGTTCAAAGAAAACACCAAAGCATGGTCCTTGTATACTTTTTAGACAAAGGATGCTGAATCTCTGAAGAGATGATGGGAGAGTTGGAGATCTGGGCCAGGGTGGTAAATTATGGATGCTACTCAGAGATACATGTGGGGGTAGAGTTAGAAGCTCATGGAAGACAAGGATACTTAAGCTTCATTACAGCCCCAAATACCAAACTCTGATGATGAAGCTTTAGTTTTTTCAAGCTTTGATATGCAAAGGACATGCCTTCCAGAAGAATCTCTATGGCTTGGTGCCTTTAGGAAAGATGAAGTTATAGTTCCTTAGATGATTTCATCCGGAGATAATCAGTGCACCACGTGGGGATATTTTGCCTTACATCCTTCAGAGGGAATGAGAGAAGAAGGAGAGCTTCCTTTTAAAAAATAACCTAACTAGCCTTTTTACCAAGATGGCGCTGAAGGCAAAGAAGGAAGCCCCTGTCCCTCCCAAAGCTGAAGCCAAAGCCAAAGCTTTGAAGGCCAAGAAGGTGTGGTGAAAGGCATCCACAGCCACAAAAACAAGATATGAACATCACCCACCTTCTGACATCCCAAGACACTGAGGCTCCAGAGGCAGCCCAAATGCCCTCGGAAGAGCACCCCCAGGAGAAACAAGCTTGACCACTCTGCCAACATCAAGTTCCTCCAACCACAGAGTCAGCCATGAAAAAGATCAAGGACGACAACACACTCCTGTTCATTGTGGATGTCAAAGCCAATAAGCACGAAATCACACAAGCTGTGAGGGATCTCTATGACACCGATGTTGCCAAGGTCAATCCCCTAATAGGCCTGATCGAGAGAAGGCATATGTTCGACTGGCTTTCAATTATGATACTTTAGATGTTGCCAACAAAATTGGGATCATCTAAACTTAGTCCAGCTGGCTAATTCTAAATATATACTTTTTTTGCCCAGAAAAAAAAATAACCTAACTACATCTAGACGAATGTGAGTATATACTTTGGCATGAATACCATATAACCACAGTGTTAAGAAATGCCACAGCAGTTCTTTGCTTAAGGAAATATTTACCTATTGTGTGTCTTCTGCTAGACTTGGGACAGGGAATATTCATTTCTACCAGGCAACTACATTATTTCTTTCCAGTGGAGCGTGCTTCCTAGAGTTACTGCTTTGAGTTGGAATGCAACAATGGCAAGCAGAACCAGGACCTTGTTCTGGGTGTTCAAATACGTTCCACTCAAGGTCAGTGCCATTTTGAGTCACCGGTTGCCAAGGCAACAGTATTCAGTGCTATAGAAATGGATAATTGACTGAATGGATCGATGACAAGCTGTAGCTAGAGTTTCTTCATGGTACACGAGGCTTCTGTGAGCGCCTACTAAATTATTCTAACTGCATATGTAAATGTTTTGAAACCTTTGCGGCTATCAGGAGAAAGAGGAACAATCCGTCAACAAATAATGTTTTCTAAATAGACAGCAAATTAGATTGTGATATAAAAAAGAAAAGGACAGAAAGAGGAGAAAAGAAAAGCAAACTTGTTCCTCTATGCCTTTAATGCCTATAGTTAACTCCTGGGAAGAAGCAATAGATTTGTCACTGAAGTTCTTTCTTTTTCTCTCTCTCTCCCCAGTACAGAGATAGATCTTTTCACTGTCTACTGTTCAGCTTCTTAAACTATTACCTGGGATAATTTGGGCTTTGTTGAATTTAAAAGTAAACAGAATATATTTGTGATAATAAGGAAAATTTACAAATAGTTTTGGATGGAAAGGTAACTATTATGTATGATTTTCCTCAATATTAGGTCACAATTGTTTAAGAGTCTCCCTGTGCTAAGACCGTAAACTCATAAACTGCTGGCCACATGTAGCTATTGAAATGAACAACAATGAACTAAAATTAAATTCAGTTCCTCAAACCCATGAGTCCCACTTCAGGTGCTCCGTATTCACTTGTGGTCTGTGGCAACTGAATTGGACGGTACAATGCAGGCCATCTCTATCACCGCAGAAAGTTTAGTTGGCTAGAACACCATTCTAGAACAATCTGAAATGAATTAGCAATCCTCTCCATACTCTGGTTCTAAATTATCTCACTTCTCCCCAATCAAACAAGAGGAAGACATCTCCTGGAGCATCGTAAATAAATTGTTTTCACCAAGTAAATTAGGAATCTTGTCCATGAACCTAGTTTTATTTTCTCCTTCATGCCAATTGGAGGCCCCACATCACTGTCTTTCAGACCTGGTAGAGGAGAGGCCTCCTCCACTACGTCTCTCCCCTTACCTTGGATTCCATTGTGCCTGGCGGGAGTGTGTTAGTACCTATTCCACTTGAGCCATTCGGAACTTGCTTCCCACTGGCTTAGGATCCAGCGACTTGTGACACTCAGCAACAAGGTAGAGGCAATTCTCTGGTCGGGAGGAGTGGAGTTAATAATTCATGGTGGGAGGCGGGGCTGTCACCTTCGGGCTGCCCACCTGTGGGCACGCAGGGCAGCTTCAGAGAGATAAGAACTGGAAACCAGACCTCTCTCGAGATTACATTACAGCCACTGCTGATCTTTGATTAGTCTCTTTAGTCGCTGACTATTGACATAAGGGCAGGACCCTCGGGAACAATGTTAACAATGAAACATTCTCCCACCCCTAGATCCAGCTAGGTGGCATCCTGTTGAAATTACCTGGTGGTTCTGTCTGGAAAGCTTGACATGCTCCAAGTTCAGAGGCCATTTGGCCAGGCAAGTATAAGTTTCAAAATTTGAAGAGTTTGGCTTTTGTTACGTTGGCTTTAATTTTATTTTATTACTATTAAGTTTTAGATGCAAAAGTGATGCACCCATTCATTTT
>NW_004524655.1:8703434-8706326 GCF_000260255.1 Octodon degus | reverse complement strand
CTGTGCTCCTTTTCTTTACAAAACTTCCCACGCCTCACCTACCACATTATACAAACCACAAGCCCCGTCCTGAGCTTGCTGCCTTGATTAACAATATTCTGTGTACATTCACGCCTGCCTACAGACCCGGGACAAGTACACATTGTATGCAGGTGTGATCAGATGCTGTAGGTATGTACGAGTATTATGTTCTCTATAAAGTTGCTCATTGGGTTGTTTTCTCACTCACTGATACAGCTTGGTGATTTTTTTTTTTTTTTTTTTGCTTCCGTGCACATCCAACCTTTACTGGATTGTGCTTAAAATCTGAACATGTGCAGGTGCTAAAAAGAAACGGTTCCTTCCATGCGATCCATATCCCTTGATATTTTCAATATGATCAAAATTTCTGCAAATTTATATTTTTGGCACCAGGTATGGAACCAGGTCCTGGCATATACTAGCTGAGTGCTCTACCAGTGAGCTACAACCCTAGCCCTTTTGATTTCATTCTGAGACCAGGCTGGCCTCCAACTTGTGATCCTCCTGCCTCGGCCTCCAGAATAGCTGGGATTGCAGGTGTGTGCCACTGACCTGGCAGTTTCCTTCTCTTATAAAACACTGGAGTTGGAGGTGGTGGCTCTTGTCTCTGATGACACAGAGGAGTCTATAGAAGTTGCTGTCCCATGCCCTCAGCATCTGATGTCTTTGGTCTGGGAAGTGGACTGAGCCCTGGAGTCAAGAGCTTTCCAGGTGATCCAAATGTCTGGCCAAGTCTGAAAACCTCGGCTCTGTAGCGAGTTCTAAGGTATGAAGAAGCAGAATAAAAATTCTACAAGAACTGTGCTTGTGACTTTCGTATCTGACTGCCCCAGTCACAGGGCCAGTGTTCAGTAATTGCGAAGTAAATGTAGTTCACAGACTGAGAGCTGAGTTGATCACTAATGTGGGCGCATGTGCCCCGGGGGTTGTTGGCACTGTTCCTGCCAGGAGGCCTGCTTCTCTCGTGGCTCTTGAGCTCAGCCTCGTGGAGCTGGTCCTTTCAGCTTGCCGAGTCTCAGGTCTCCTGTCGTCAAGCCAGACTATAGTGTTGAGCTTTCCAGACCCTCAGCTACGGGTCACCATCAGCATAATTCTTGCCGTATTAACAGAGCCCCAATATTATGTATCATTACAGTGAGTGAGAGTGACTTCTATGTGCAGAAAGTCACCATAAAAACAATCAGCAACAACAGCAGAATAACTGTGATGGAGACGGAGGAAATAAAAGCCATCCCCTCTTTCTTAGGGATGAGGATGCCCCTGTCTTCACCTCATCCTCCATAGTCATGTGAGCCAATTCCCCTACTAAATGCCCTTGTATATATTTTTCTCTAGTGATGACTGACTGGCAAGAGCAGACAAATATTTATAATTTTTTGAACACTCTAATTGTGTATGTGTACATGCTCATGTGTGTGTGTGTGTGTGTGTGTGTGTGTGTGTGTGTGTGTGTGGTGAGGATTGAACCCAGGGCCTTCACACTGAGCTATCCCCCTAACCCTTTCTTTTTGTGATACAGGGTCTTAGTACACAATTTGGGTTTGTAATGATTCTCCTGTCTCAGATGCCCTTAATGCGTGCACCACCATGCCCGGTTCTGGGGCTGGCACTACATGAGGTGCTGGAGATTGAACTTGGGACCTTAAGCTTGCCAGGCAGGCACTTATGCCTCCGAATTATCTCCCCAGCCCCACTTTTATCCCCCTAGCCCTTTAAGAAATTTTATTTAGAGGGTTGCAAAAGGGTCTTACTAGGGTGCTAAATTTCTCAGGCTGGGTTCAAATGTTTGGTCCTCCTATCTCAGCCTCCCAGAGTGCTAGGATTATGTGCCACCACAAATGGTAAACTAATTATTATTATTATTATTAATTTTTTGTTGGCAGAACCGGGGATTGAACTCAGGACCTTGAGCTTGCCAGGCAAGTGCTTATTCTACTGAGCCATCTCCCCGGCCCCGGTAAACTATTGACAAATTTATTTAGAAATGGCTCAATATTTATAATTAAATAGGAAATACCAAGTTTCATTGTTTTGATTATAAAGCAAAAGCTAGAAATATCAATTCTGTTGGAAATGCTTTATTTCTTCATACAGCATCAGGTACTCTGCTGATGTTTATTTATATTAGATAAAATGACAATTATTTATTTAGCACCTACAGTGTGCCTAACGTATAGGAAAGATAAAATCATTTTATATGATGATTCTCTATAACTTTGTTGTATTTACAAAATATATATGAATTTAAATATAATTTGCACCCCAAAATCAAATGACTCAATCAAAATTCAGGCAAATGAACTGAATAGATACTTTTCAAAAGAAGAGGTGCCAACAGCCAGTAAGTACATGGAAGATGGCCAATAGGAAAGTGCAGATCAAAGTAATACTGAGATTGCATTTTACTCCAGTCAGAATGGCTATCATCAAGAATACACACACACACACACGCACGCACACACACACACAGAGACTGCTGGCAAAGATGTGGGGTGGGGGGAAGAAATCCTTCTACATTGCTGGTAGGAATGTAAACTAGTGCAACCATCATGGAATTCAGTATGGAGATTCTTCAAAAAATTAAAACTAAAATTTCCATTTGACCTGGCTAGATACCTCAGTGGGGTATATTCCTGAGGGTTAAAATCATCATGCTATAGTGATACCTGCATAGCCGTGATTACAACAGCACAACTAAAGTTGTTATGGTCTGAAAGTAGCCTGGCGGCTGTCCGCAGAAGAATACTGAAGTGTGTATATGGAATACAATTTGGCCATGAAGAAGAATGAAATAAGGGGCCGGGGAGATGGCTCAGTGGAATAAGTGCTTCCCTGGCAAGCACAAAGGCCTGAGTTCAATCCCTGGTTCCG
>NW_004524655.1:8700070-8703284 GCF_000260255.1 Octodon degus | reverse complement strand
AGAATGAAATAATGTCATTTTCAGGAACATGGGTGGAACTTTAGACAATAAATAAGTCAGATACGAAAAGCTAAATATTGCCTGGTTTCTCTTGTGTGAAACCCCACCCTAAAACATAAGTAAATGAAAGAATTAAACATAGGAGAGATGATAAGACACAAAAGAGGCAGGCTTGTTGGATTTGAAGAAGGAAATGAGGGGGAGAAGGAGGGTAAGGGATTTGAAAATGATTGAGAATACACACACACACACACACACACACACACTATGATATATAGTATACACGTTGCAATTTCCCCAAACAAAGCTATGATATTTTGCAAATATGCAGTAATAAAAATAATCATTTATACATATTATGAAATTCGCCTATTCACACAATTCAGCTTTTTAAATACTGGCAAGGTTGTGCAACCACCACCAAATGTAATTTCAGAATATTTTCATGACCAAAACCTCACATCTGTTGTTTAATCCTTATGTTCCATCTTTTTCTGTTTTACTGTATCTGTTATACTTTTCAGGTTTTATTTTTTTCTTTTGGGTTCTTACACTAGGAAGATAATATGATATTTACACATGTGGGTCTGGGTTATTTCAGTATATCCTGGATTATGAGTATATCCTCTAGTTGCAACCACTTACCTATGAAGGCTTTGTGTTTGTCTTTCTTGATAGCAGAGTAATACTCCATTGTATAAAAATACCGTATCTTTTTCATCCATTCCTCAGCAGATGGGCACTTTGGTTGCTTCCAGATTTGGCTATGACAAATTGTGCTGCTATAAACATGGGAAGATGAAGGAAAGGAGAACAGATAGGGAAAAAAGGAAGGGGAAAAACATGCAAGTATATGTACAGGAGGGCTGAGACCTTTATACTAATAATTTGCATCAGCTTTTCAAAAATAGCAGTTTGTGTATAGCAGTTGAATAACTGTGTGCTGATACCTGTGATCTAAGCAACTACATCAAGGACAGCAATGTGCAGTACAAAAACCATGCTTGCATACCTGTCATCTTGATCTTGTAAATATGTACACTCTCTGTCATGTCAATTATATTTCTATACTCTGTTTAAAATACATTCTTATTTTTATTTATTATTTTTTCCATAATTTTATTGAGAGACAAATAGCGATGAGAAAGTTTCAAATCAAATTGGTAGGACAGCTTCAATAATTAACACATTGCATACTCTCTTCCTAGTGGTTATTTGCTGTACAAGATGTGGATGTGATATCCTATTTACAAACACCATTACAACAAATCCCTCTATTCATTAAGAGAATATAACTATATATCTATCCTAACCATTTTGAACACACAGTTACAAAATGGACATTCATCTGTATCCCCTTTTTTGGTTAAGTTCCATCATTTGAATATTGTAGGTGTGTTAACTCAGCAAAAATTCTAAAAGAGTCCAGTAGTCCATAATAGCACTGGGTCTTCTGCTTCACTGGCAATGTCAGAAATTGTTGACCTGAGTCCCCTACAGCTCAACATAACACCATGACTTTACTTCTTATACTTCGTTTTTGTACTTTTCTGCTGGATGGTTAAGACCAAGGTAAAGCAGGACCTATGCAACAAGAGTTGTAGCTTTTGGGTCTGATAAGGTCAGTGAAATTCCCTCAGGATTTATCCTGAGACCCTGTACCTCAGATTGTAGATCCTTTGTCAGTGTCAGTCATGTGGATGAGTCACGGCCATTGCTTGCCCTATGTGCTCCCCGTGAAAGCCTGAGAGAATGTTTTCTCTCCATGTGACTCTCCTTAGGCACACTCTACATCATCGATCACTTTTCTCTTTGGTCCCATAGTCTCCTTGATCAGAAAATTTGGGTCACTACTGAGTTACATGATGTTACAATACAAGTTCTCATATGTCCTGAGTCTTAATTGACCTTGGAAGGCTACGGCCAAAATGTTGGCTTTTCTTGCTGCCTTCCTTTTTCTCTAATTTTGGTCTGCAAACTTAGGTTGTTAACCCTCCAGAAGAGAAGTTTATTGCTATAAAATAAATTTTTGAAAAGGTAAAAAAGTAAAGAAGAGAGAGACAAGAACAAAAGTTTAAGGTTTCTTGAAAGCAAGTGGTAATATTTAATTATATGTCCAATCTTACATATCTGTTAATCTGAGCAATGAATTGGATAATAAAAATAGATAATATATCAACCATTGTAAACTAGTTATACTTGTTTTGAAAATCTATAACAAGATCTATAACATATGTATTGTTGTATGTTACTCTGTTTTTGTCTTTGTTTCTGTTATTTGTTTTTACTCCTGAAAATAAAATAAAATAAAAACCAACCTCTTGCATCCATCCCCCGCTGCTCCCTGCCCTAGCTCCAGCACTGTGGATCTACTTTCTGTGTCTAGATTTCACACCTTCCAGACTTTGCTCCACCAACTGAAGAAAGCCAAGTACGTTCCTCCATCAGTCACATGGGCGTCCAGCTGGTTAGTGACCTACAGCTGCCCCCAGGCCAGTATCCCCCAGTCAGGGCACACCCAAAACCTTCCTTTCCTCTCTACTGTCATTTTCTCCCCACTGTTGAGTTGCTGCCCAAATGCAGGCACATGGCTAACTCACTGGCTGTAGCAAGATTTGAATACAATGCTCTTGCTCATTTTCATATGGTGGGTCTTCACTCACTTCCACAAGTGCTAGTGTAATCAGTCACTTAATCCAATAATAGAAGAAAAGTTTCAGAAATTCTTACCAAATGTACTCAACATGTTTGATGAATTCTCTACTGAAGATGTTTTAGTGGAAATGTTTCAGCTATGGGGACATTTGAAAGCTACAAGAACTGATCTTTATTTTGTTCATTAAGGTCTTTGATAGTGCAAGTACTCTAATCATTGAAATCATGACAATAGCTGTAGGTAAAAATGTTACTTTATCACAGGAAAGGCTTTCTTCTTTCCTAAAACATTATATATAAAATGAAAAAATACCATGAACAAACCAGTCCTTTATGGAAAAATACAAAACATTTGAAAGCATTCTCTAAACTTACACATCAAAACAGGAACACCATTGCTATCCCCAAAAGGACACATTTTGTCCAATTGACTTTTATTTATTTTATTTTATTTATTTTTTTTTCAATAATGAACACATTGCATACATTCTTCCTAGTGGTTAATTGCTGTACAAGATGCGGACATGATATCCTATTTACAAACACCATTAGAACAAAT
>NW_004524655.1:8676701-8693776 GCF_000260255.1 Octodon degus | reverse complement strand
GCTGGCGCAGGGTAGCAGGAAGCTCTCCACACACTCACTGGACCTGGGCTAGGACTGGGCCTGTGGGTTCCTGGAAGTTGGCAGAAATTCCTACTCTGCGGGAGGGGTGGGGGGCGGCCCGAGGGGGCGGGAGAGGGTCCGGCCCATGCTGCGCCTGGGCTGGGACTGGTCCCGCTGGCGCAGGGTAGCAGGAAGCCAATTCACTTTTAAAGCAATGAAAAGCTATAGGGCAAGAGGCACAAGAGCTCTGAAATCTAACATGCTACGAGTGAGGTCTGTGTCTCTTACTTCATAAATGGGTGGCTTTGGAAAATTGCCTGAACCCTGAGAAGCCTCAGTTTTTGTATCTGTTACATGGGGATACATGGTTTTGGGTTGTCTTTGGAGTAGATGAGGTAATCAGCCCATGCAACCTAACATGGTCCCCAGGTCATCATTACACTACTGGGTGGAAGTTGGGATTGTGTCAACTTCTCCCATTTATTAAGAAATGATTATACAGGTGGCAGGAGATAGAGAAACACTCACCAGGAGCATAAAATGCAACACAAGTAGATGAGTCAAGAATACAAATAACAGGGACCAGAGAGATAGCTCAGCTATCTAAAGCACCTGCTTAGGCAAGCACAGGGACCATGATTTGATCCCCAGCACCACATGTCCCACCAGCCCTGCCCCCAGGGTAGGCGGAGCTGGCCATGGGAGTGGGGGTGGGGTAAAAAAGAATACAAATAAAAGACATGTCAGGTAAAGAGAAAGAGATGTGATTCATGCCTGGCCAGTGAAAGCTCTGCATCATTTCTGACCAAAGTGATTGGTCCAAGAATGGGTATCTGGTTCGTGCTCGACCAATGAAGGCTCTGCATCATCCTTGACTACAGTGATTGGTCCAGTAATGGATATCTGGTCCATGCTTGACCAGTGGAAAGCTCTGCATCACCTCTGACCACAGTGATTGGTCCGGAAAGGAGCTAGGTGACTCATGTCAGTCTAACAACAGTTCATTCTGGAATGCTTATAATTATTAGAAGGAAAAAGGAAACCTATTTTTTTTCCCACTGAGATAACTGAGGCAACTGGGGGCCATTGTAAGGAGGAAATCTTCTGGAGAATAAAGTTACTACAGAGCAACTAGAGCAGAGAGAGTGCAAGGCCCAAGTCAGATGTGGGTTTTGAACCTTGAATCCAGCTGTTTTCAGAAATGCAACCTAACACTCAAGCAGTTTATGTTGGATTTTTCTCCCTTGTAACTGAACATCTCAGTGAATGCAGATAAAGTCCTAGGGGATGTGGTGACAAAGGTTGGTTGGGGAGGAAGTTGGCAAGGTGGACTGAGAAGTGGGGGAGGAGGATCGAGCTACATAGGGAAAGACCCAGGGGGCGTCGGGGGGCGCCCCCCCCCCCCCCCGTGGAGACAAACGATGTTAATGTCTGAGTTGGTTTTTTCTAAACCTCGGTATTCAAGGTTAGTCACAGTGCTGGCACTCTGCAATAAATGAGTGGGTTTTGAGTCGCAGTTTGGGCACTTGTTTCTAAAGGGTTCAGCATCCCTGATATAGGTGACTAGAGAATGGTTCTGATGGACTTCGGAGGGACTCGGAGAAGTAGAAATAAGAGCTGGGAGAGGCAACCTCAAAGAAGAAGGCAATAAATTCCTGTTAGAACAGTCAGGAAACATAACTGTTGCGCTTAGTGGTTTTGAAAATGAAGACTTTCAGATGAAACGATGTTGTACTTAGAAAATCTTAGTGTAGAAAAAACCCTGAGATTAATACTTAGCAATGTGGTTGGATGCAAGATAAATACACACAACAAAATTTGACTATACATTTTCTAGTAGAAAAAAAGAAAATATCATCTATGCAAGCAATAAAATATCAGTCCTGATCTAAAAAATAGATATACACTAGCCTTAAGAAAATTTCAAAGCTCTGCTAAGAGAGATAACAAGGGTGGACCAAAAAGCTCAGTGGATTACAGTGAGCAGGGGCCGGGGTTTCAGGCCCAGGCCTGCTGTGCCAGCCCTGCCCCCCTGGGGTGCACTGAGATGGCAATTGAGACTGGGCATGGTGGTGCATGCCTGTAATCCCAGTCTTGGGAGGCTGTAAACAGTCAGATCACTATGAGTCCAATCTAGTAGTGAGACCCTGAGCACCCTGTAGACTCTTCCCTAAAATATAAATAAAATAAAATAAAATAAATTAAAAAAGTGCTTTCAGCTGGGGAGATAGCTCAGTAGAATAATTAGGGCTTGCCTGGCAAGTGTAAGGGCCTGAGTTCAATCCCCAGTTCCACAAAAGAGAGAGAGAGAGAGAGAGAGAGAGAGAGAGAGAGAGAGAGAAATAACAAGATAGCTTGAATATTCATGGTGAAAATACTGAATACTATAAACTATCAAGATATTTTTACTTATCTCAGTTATTTCCCAATTAATATTTAATTATATTTAATGTAATTATAATTTATATGTAAATATGTTAAAATTGGCAAAACATCATTAGGTTTTTGAAAAAATAAGCATGGTAATAGCTAACGAAAAAGATTAGTATTTGTTCTACCTAGATAGTAAAATTCACTCTATAGGCCTCGTGTGGTGGCACACAACAGGACTCCTCCTCTGCGAGGCTGAGACAGAGGAGTAATAAATTCGAGCCTAGTCTGAACAACTTAGGGAGAACCTGTCTCAAAATAAAAAAAAATAAAAACAATAAATGGCTGAGGAGGTAGCTTAGAGTGAAGGCCTAGATTCAATTCCGAGTCCCATACACAAGACAAAAATAAACAAAGCTTACTCTACAGCTATAATAGTTCTATAATGTTTTCCTATACAGTTAGATACTTCAGAATACTGTACATGAAAAACCATGAAGTTGACCAAATTCAGCTGGTGACTTTTCTGATATGTGAAGTGAGTGTTCACTGCAACTGGTGAAAGGTTGCTGTTTAGTTATGAATCCTAATTCGGCCTGAGGTGGGGACTCCATTGCTGGCCCTTCCTGTCTGGGTTGTGCAAATGGCCATTAGTGTGCTGTGTGCGGGGACAATACTAAAGGGTGTGTCTAAGCCTAGAAAGCTCACAGTCCTGAAGGACCAGGACGATGGTGAGGCAAAGAGATTGTCACCCTGGGTGCAAAATGTAATGGGGGACAAGGAAAACCTCAGCAATTCTGTTTGTCAGCTTGGGCTGCCAGAACAAAACATTCTAAACCAGGTGACTTAAAAAGTATTGTCTTTTTTTTTTTCTTTTGCTTTTTTTCTTTCTTTCTTTCTTTTTTCTTTTTTTGCAGTGCCGGGGATTAAACTCAGGACCTTGATGCTTGCCACACAAGCACTTATTCTACTGAGCTATCTCCATGGCCCCTAACAAGTAGAAATGAGTTTTTGTGCAGTTCTGGAAATTAGAAAGTGAAACGTCAAGGCGCTGCTGGTTTCATTTCTCATGCAGGCTCTCGACTGGGCTTCTAGAGGGGATTCCTTGGTCTCTGCGTGGCTTTTTCAAAGACAAGGTTTTTCTTTTAATTTAAAGAAAAGTGTATGCTTTGGAAGAAAAGGAGCCAGAGCCAGTGAGCCAGAGGAGGAGAAAGAGATGGAGATTTCTGGTGCCTCTTCTTATAGGGTCACTAATCCTATTAGGTTGAGGGCCAACTCTTATGACCCCATTTAACCTTAAAGGCCTTGCGTCTGCATACAGTCGTGTTAGGGAAAGGACTTGGATCAAAGGAGGGCGGTGAGAAGGGGACGCCATTGTGAAAATGCTGGGTCAAATTGTGGTGGAAACCCATCCCATCTCTGGAATTTTCAGTTAGAGAAGCCAGATTGCAACCGAAAGACTTCTAACCTGATGCTGTAGAAGCTAGCATTTGATCTCAGCTGGAACTTTACTTCGATATGCTTATTTTATGAATAGCAGAATGTTCTGGGCACATGGACTTGGGGTTCGAAGTCCTCCAACCTGACTCCAACCCATTTTGCTTTAGTCTATTTCCCGGCCCTACCCAGTCCCAAGCTTTGTTGTTTAGGTCAGTAACAGCCCTTGGGGTGTGAACAGGCATCTGAAAAACAGGTCCTCATTCATCTGAGACTCTTCCTTTATGGTGGCAGCATTTCCGTTAGACCCCCGGTGGCAGCAGCTGGGGTTGATGCAAGGCACAAAACCACGCAAGTGGACCAATGGGACCAGGTCCAGGATTGATTCCTAAAACTGAAGCAATGTGTCATGCCAGAGCAGGAGACCATCTGTGATACCCTGATGTGTTTCTTTTTAGCCCATTTATGGCACAAGCCGTGACCACCACTCCACAGTCTAATAGAGTCAATAGGCATCACATTTACACGCTGGCAAGATGAAGCTGACGTTCGCCGAAGGACAAACTACTTGGGGCCATGCTCAGCTGTCTCCTACCTTAATTTAATGCTTACTCTATAAACTCTGCATTGTAGCACCTGCACGTACAGCTTGAATATAGGTGGACTTTGAGAAAGACAGTACTTTATTCTTAAATGCTGCCTATCAAGGAAGAGTAGAAGGGGTGGGGAGATAGCTCAGGGGCATCAACGCCTGTGTAGTAAGCACGAGGTCCTGAGTTCAATCCCCAGTATGGAAAAAGAAAAAAAAAGAAAGAAAGAGGGGAATCTTAGAGAAAGATAAGACAAGTACATCCACAGAACAGAAAAGAGACCTCATAATTAGACACACATAGATATATCCAGCTGATGTATAATAAAAGGATGAAAACAAAAACAATAAATTGGACCAAAGGCATTTTCAGCAAAAGGCACAACGTTTCCATGAAGCAGACCAATGTATGGAGAATAAGGTTCTCAGAAAGAAAGGAGACTAAACAGAAGAAGGGAAATACTCATAAAATTCATGCTGAAAACTTACATTTTTTATATAAAACTCTGATCAATAGATTTTCTCTCTTTGAATGAAAAGTCCTAGCCACTCCTAGCTGCAGCAGGAGCTGGGCATTCACGGGGGAAGCTTGAAAAGTTCACATATTATTATAACTTTGTCAGACTAGATAAGTATAAAAATCACAACAGGCCCCGAAAGGCTATTGTATCTTCTGAAATCAATGACAGTTAAAAGGCAGCATAACTTTAATCATTTTTGTACACATACGCACAGGTTCCCCAGCAAGCACTTAGGCCCACACTCTGACAAGCCAACTTAGAATGATACTTTTGGGGCCAGGGAGATACCTCAACAGTTTCAACACTTACCTGATAAGCACAGGGTCCTGAGTTCGATCCCTAGCACTAAAAAAAAAAAAAAAAAAATCTATGAATGTTACTTTTCTTGTCATTCTAAAGCCTTTGTTTAGTATTTATTATGAATATGTTTTCTTTTTCTTCATTATTAAAGGGTAGATTTTCTGTGTACAGAATTCTTGGCTGAATTTCTTTTTTCCTTTAACTTCTTTGGTTAGACCGCCCCACTCCCTTCCTCCTGCTGTTTCTGAATGGTTGATACCATTAATCTCATGCCGGTCCCCTGTACGCAAACTGAAGGTTTTTTCTGCTGCTGTTAAAAAGGTTTTCTTTCTGCAGACAGTAAAATTGATTGTAAAAGTTATATGAAATTTTTATTCAAAACTCAGCAAGTATACAAGAAGTATCAGTTCTGCCTGAATCAGTGCGATGCCGAGAATATTTTCTGGAAACATGGGAGTTGAAGAAAGAGGAGACCCAGAATACAATAATCCTGTGAAGTACTGGAATATCAGAGACAGAATCACAGTTGCAAAACTACATACCCTCTGGAGCTCATGCGGGAACCACCCCCAAGCAGTGCCGCCTTTGTTCCAGGGGGACAGCCCTGCTGGGTGAGCCCTCAACTGCCCCTGAAGGCACAGGCAGGTGGAGAGTGCGGAGCAGGAAGGTAGAGGACAGACAGAGGTTGGCCTCTTCCGCCCTCCACCTTTGTGCAGAGACCAGAGCTGTGTGAGGCAGCCCAACCCTGCTCCCTGGTCTCTAAGGGGACTCTTGGGGCTCAGTTTCCTGAGGGTGACAGCACACTTAAGGTGATGGAATTCTTCTTTCTTTTTTTGAAAACGTTTGTGATATGTGGATGAGCCCAAGTTCCATGACCCTGAAAGTGGATGTCCTTGTTGCCTTTGGGGGTGGATTGGTGCACTTCACTCTGCTATTTCCAGACTAACCGATCCTACCTGAAAATTGTGCCTGGGGAAACCCATCAAAAAGGTAAGGAACTCTTGACAAGATGGCAATAGACAATGCTTCTCTCTTTTTACTAATCTTTTTCTACGTTTATAAATTAGTAGAGACATTTGGGAGAGGGAAAATCTAGAACATCACTCTTTTGGGACAGATCACAGGGCAGGAGTGAAGGTGGGCACTAGGACATTGTCAGAGATCATCTGTGTGGCATCCTGGAAGTGCCAGGGTGACATCAAATACTGTGACTCAGTGGCCAGGGACTGGATTTTCACGAGAGCTGGGAGGCCCTGGGAAAAGAACAGCCCTGAACGCTGGGCCCTGTCATGGCAGCTGCCTCTGGACATAGCCTCTTCTAGGCCCTGGGCTGCCCTGAGGGCCTCCAGCAGAGGCTGAAGAGGCCTCTGGCTCCAGGAAGAAGCATCCCACCCATCTGGCATCTGAGATGCACGGATTCTGCTTCTTCTGAGCTTCCTGAGAAGAGGAACTATGACTGAAGATGCCCAGGGTGGCCCTCGTGTGGGAAATCTTTTTTATTTTCCAAAAGAGAAAAAAATTAGTCGCTTGAGGAATGAGTGCTCTTCGTTAAAGGGAGAAAGTCCTACTATTTAGGTGCTGTGGGATTTGTGGGCCAGGAGAGACCACATGAGAGACAGGAGGATTTTATGTTCAGAGGTGCATCGCTTCAGCTGATAAATCCAAAATGGTGGAACCAAGGATAAAGGACAAGTTCTGGCTTTTATACACTTGGTCAAGAGGGCTGGTCTTCAGTATGGAACTTGTGGGCAGACAAAAAGAGGGGAACAGGACTGGTGAGATAGCTCAGTGACTAAGTGCCTGCTTAGGTGAGCATAGGCACCTGGGTTTGATCCCTGGCCCCGGGTACTCTGAGCTGGCCACCAAGTCTGGGCATGGTGGCGCATGCCTATAATCCCAGCACTAGGGAGGCTTAAAACAGGAGGATCACTACAAGTCCCAACTGTGTAGTGAGACCCTGTACCAAAAAAATTGAGAAAAAAAAAAAAGAAAGAAAGAAGGAAAGAAAGAACGAACAAACAACGGCAGTTTGTCAAGCTGTGAGTTTTGTATCTTGGTGGCCTGGCTTGAACATAACAGGATGTTGTAGGAACAGGAGGTCACAAAGTTTCACTTACAGGGGCAAAAGTTACTGCTATACTGCAACTTGTTTTTTTCTTTTTTTAAATTTTTAAAAAAATTATTGATTTATTTATTTGGTACAGGGTCTCACTATATAGCCCAGACTCATAGTGATCCTCCTGTCTTAGCCTCCCCAGTGCTGGGAGTACAGGCATACACCACCACACCCGGTTTTGGTAGCCAGCCTGGCATGTGGTACTGGAGATCGAACCCAGGTCTTTGTGCTTGCCAAGCAGGTGCTTAGACCACCAAGCTTTCTCCCTAGCTCCAGCCTCACCTTCTGTCTTGTCTCTTCGCCCTCTGTGGAGAGTAGGGAAGAAAAGAGCTGAAGAAGAGCTGCTCTGTCCCTCCGCTTGCCCTCAGTTGTCCCTGAGTGACAGCCCATGTCTCCGTGGAACTCAGCTGGGGAGGCCTGAGAGGGAAACTGCTGGGAAGGATGTCCAAGGGAGCTCCTTCTCAGGCCCTGGGCCAGACTTGAGTTTGGACCCTCCTCATAAGGGGACAGGGAAGGTCATGGTGTAGCTTTGGCTCTGCAAAGGTGAGGGTCTTCTCTCTTTGAGGTCCTTCTTCCTATCAGGACCCATGAAGTTAGCTGAGGGGTTGGGCTGACCAGCGGGAGACTCCAGGTTGGGGTGTCCTGTTGCTGAAGCCACTGGAGGGCAATAAGGGTTTTCTGAAGTTGCAGTGTAGGGTACTGGAGGGGTTCTGGGCCACAAGTGCCCATCCTGCCCAGTCTCTTGGCTACAGTTGGTGCCTCCTGTGTCCTGCAGGTCCCCCCTACAGGAGCTCTAGGACAAGGGAAGAGGTGGAGATGCCTCAGGTGAGGTGTTCATACCAGAGCCTGCCAGAGATCACCAGTCACATAGGCGTTAGGGGGAAGACCCTTCTCCTAGAACTTTGGCCCCCTCACCTTCCCTGGCTCCAGGGACCCATCATCCTTTGCCTCTGGTGGTAACTCTGTCATTAGATCACCAGGAAGACCAGCCTGGCTTGCTGAAGATCCCAGAGCTCCCTTCTCAGGATCTCCCATTTGCCACCTCTCATCACAGTCATCCCAGGCTCCGGATGCCCTCACTGCTCCATTTCCTTTCTCTCCTGAGGTTTAGCAATGCCTGTGTTTCTCCCCCCGGGCACCCAGCAGAACCCAGCAAAGACATCGCTCTCACCACCCACCAGTGTTTCACCACAGGGCAATGCCACCCGCTGGCAGGCAGAGGTTGGGGGGCTTCTGTTTCATGAACCCTGATGTCCAGAAGCTGCTGGTGACGGTATTCCCCAAGGCAGTGCTACTAATGTGGAAGGACCAAGAAGAGATCGTTTTCTCCATCCAACGAGCCCAGACAGTCCTCAGGAATATGTGTTACTGTCACTAGGAAAGAAAATGAGAGCTGCTCCCTAGCTTTCACCGGCTCTTTTCCTGTGTCTTCTCAGGTGCCGCTAAGAGCAGGAATGAAGGCAGTGCCTCAGGGATCTGCGGTGT
Source organism: Octodon degus (assembly GCF_000260255.1). Classification (NCBI taxonomy): domain Eukaryota; kingdom Metazoa; phylum Chordata; class Mammalia; order Rodentia; family Octodontidae; genus Octodon; species Octodon degus. Next base: position 8,684,958 of record NW_004524655.1, on the reverse strand, counting down.
TTTCAGTGAGTCCTTTGGGGCCACTCCCTGGGTCTGTAAGAGGTGTCACCGTTCGCAATTTAAATCCACAAAATCCCAACCCAATTCTGACTTCAACCTCAGGCTGAAGGACCCACATTTTTTCAGCCTCAGGTGATGTTATGGTTTGTGTCTAGGTGTCCCCCAAAACCTCATGCAGTCACTGGGGCGGCTTCTAGAGTTCGTGATTAATTCATGATCCAATGCTGAGATTATCGGTGTGAGTGCTACATCCGCCCTGGGGTGGAGGGCCTGAATACAAGGTAAGGAAGGGAAAGAGGCTTGCTAGCTGTCACGCCGCTGCTCCCGCCTTTGCTGCTTGCTGTTTTCCACTGCCATGAATTGCTGCCTTCTGCCATGTGCCACCCTGCCTCGGAGCCAGCCGAGTATGGACTGAAACTGCCACAAACTGTGAGCTAAGTAAACCTTTCCTTTCTTCATTTTGGGTGTCAGGTATTTTGTCCCAGCAATGAGAGAAAAATAACTGAGACAGACATCACCCCCTCATGTGGCCCAGCCTCAACCACTGACCCCACACTTGCTCCTCTTTCTGCTTTAGGGTCAGAGTCAGGCCCAAGATGCATGCTCTCTCCCAAACCCACCACCACTCTCTTCACCACAGATTAAGGTCTGTACAATTGGTATGAACTCACAGCACAAGGCAGCGTTTTGTTCCAATGTAAAATCATTATCTGGAATCACCTGAGATGCTTATCCTCTAAGCCTCTGAGCTCCAAAGCCTTCAGGCAGCCATCAGTCAACCCATTCTCAGCCTTCCTCAGGCAAGCTGGTTCTCCTAGCTCCTCCACTCTTCCCGGGGGTTCAACCAGCCCTCAGCTCCAGCAGGGATCAGTGCAAGACAGCCAAGAGACATTCATCAGAGATGAACACCTACCCTACTCTGCCTTCAGGTTCTAAGCCTCCTGGGAACTGAGGCAACCTCAGGACAGGGAAGTGTCAGGATCATGTGCAGGACAAACATAGGGCCCACCTGGCCCACTGCTTGTGAGAGTAGCAAAGGTGTCCAGAAGATGGGACCCTTGTGGTGGTGGCAGCCCCTTTCAGAAGGGCCAAATTACCTTTCAACTGTAGGACATATGGGATATTTTACAACAAGACCCAGAGAGGGATCCAGAAGATCAATTCCACAGCCCACAAAGTACCTTAGAGAATGTTGCGGGGTCTGTATGAGAAGGCTTCACCAAATGACCTCATGAAGCCTGAGAAGGGTTACTCAGGGTGTCACTTTCCTCATGGCCCAAATCACAAACACATGTCAAAAAGCCTACAGGTCCATCTGGGCAGGAGTTTGTCACAGCCAGAAGGACATGATTCCTGTGTGTATGCAGGGGTCCTGGCTCATTGCCAAACACACTTTTCCCAAGTTCCTCCCAACACCTAAGCCTAGCGTGTTTCGAGAGTCTGGAAATCTGTGTGGTTACCTCTCAGACTTCCCTTCCTTGATGTGAAAATTCACCTGTGGTTTGAAGCAACCTTTACAAGGTCTCCATTAAGACTTGGGTTGGCTGCACAATTTCCAGCCCTTCAGCTCAGAAATGTCCCCCTAGGTGAGGCTCAAGCCTCAACCCTTCCATAGCCTGCCTTTTTTTTTTCCCCCTTCTGGATGACTCCAGGACTGACTTCATTGCTGATGTTGGAATTTCCTTCCAGGAATGCCCTCAGAAAGTTTCAAGACAGGAGCAGACAACAGACTCAGCAGATCAACAGCAAGATGAACAGCCTGACTGATGAGAGAGGGGGAGGGAGGGGAAGGATGGCAGAGAGAGAGAGAGAGAGAGGGAGAGGGAGAGAGAGAGAGAGAGAGAGAGAGCATGTAGGGGGAGGGGAAGACAAGGGAGAGGAGGAGGGAGGGAGAAACCGATAACAGAATATGATTGGGACTTGCTGGGATGATCAGCTCTCTGCAGACCCCACTCCAGGTCTGGCTCACCTTGACTTTCCCTGTTTCCCCTCCTCCTTGCAAAGCACAAAGCTCTGGGTTTGGGGGTATAGAATCACCCTAGGACCTAGCAGCTTTCACATGTCACAGTGTGGGTGCAAGAATGTAGGGTGGGTAGAGTAGTGGAACTGGGTTCACAGCTGGCAGTTGCATCCCCACTGGATTTCTTGTGGGTAACAATGTTTTGCTTGCCCTCCCTGCTCTGCCTGATGCAGGCTGCAAGGGGTTGGGCCCTGCTAGCCTTTTTTATGGCAGCCTTGTTGGCACCGTCCTGCCTGCCTCTGCCTTTCTTGCTGTGTAGGGCAGCAGCCAGGATGTCACCTTCAAGCCTGCATGTGGGCAGTGGGAGTCCACGGAGAGCTGCTGACGACTGGGCTGCCTTCACCCCTCAGGTCACTGCCTCCTTCAGGGCAGAAATCTGTGTGCAGGAACCATCCAGACATGGGGCAGAGTGGGTCCAGGTGAAAAGCGGAGAACAGCTGCAAAAGTTTTAGCCAAGAAAGGAGACAGAGGAGCAAGAGGGTAGCATAAAAGGGCTGAGCAGGGGATGCTCTTGCCCATTGAGTGCCAGTAATCAGACTGGAGGCTCAGCACTCCCCAGGGCTTTCCCTCTCTGTCTCCTAGACCACAACTTCTCCTTTATCTCTGACATGATCCCAGAGGAAGCAGAGCCTTCAAGCAGGAAGATTAATTTTCCTGACAGTATATTTTATAAGCCTGAATACCATCACCTGTCACATTATAGAAAGAACTAAATCACAATGGCTGGAAAAGCCACAAACCACACAAGAGCGTCCCTCTCAGGGGGGTGGCCTTAACACTTCTCTCAGGAGAAGGATTGGATGGAAAAAGGATGTAGGACTTGCCTGGGTCAGAAAGGAGACTCCTAGCTCAAGTACTGGTCCAGGGCTTGTCCTGTGCCGAGCAGGACTTGTGCAACCAAGGTTGTACACACAAGAGAAGCGATCTTTCTCCATTGTAGGAGTTTAACAGGTCGGGGCATTGGCCAGAAGAGAGTATCCTGAGCCTTGCCCTGGTTTCCTCTGCCCAGGGACCACCCACGTGGCAAAGCAGGCAGCCCCAACACAGGGAGAGGAGGGATTTGTTCGTTTGCTTTTGTCGTTGTGACCAACTACCTGCAGCCAGGAAGCCTGGAGGGTGGCAGAGCCCTCTTGTGTTTTTTTTTTTCAGTATCGGGATTGAACTCAGGAACCTGCGCTTGCCAGGCAAGAGCTTATCCTACTGAGCTATCTCCCACTTGTGGTTAGCTAAAGAGAGATCTGCTCATCACATCCAGGAACAAGACGAGGGGCGCAGAAACTGCCACGACTGCTCACCTCCGTGGGCCTCCCCTAAACTACAGGTCCTGCAGCTCCCCTGCCCTCCTGAATGCCTCAGGAATGGCCACGCCGTGTCCAGAGAGGTCCCCACGCTAGAGGGGACACAAGTAGTTGGTTCCTGAATGGGGCTGTCCCAAGAAAAACGGAGCGGTTAAATGTAACAAAGCTTACTGGAAGGAGAAAAGGGATCCGCTGCTCCAGACTCATCGGGGTTAGTACTCTTTTGTGCTTAACACAAACGTGGCACTGCAGGGTGGCAGGTGGAGGCCAAGGGTTCTCTCAGATGCTGAATGCAGCCTGTGTTCGAGGAGACTGAAAAGGCCGGGGCCTGAAGGGTGGAAGTCAAGTTTATCTCAGAAGAAAAGGGCGAAAGAGGGATGAACCGGCGCAGGGAGGAGAGGACAGGAGATGGAGAGAGGGTGGTTGATTGTACAGGTAGGCAGGAGAATAACTTCTAGATCTTCCTTCATTGTAGTCAGGCGGCTACGGCTCATAGCAGTTCCGTAACTGTATATTTTGAGAAATAGCCAGGAGAGAGGATTAGTAATGTTCTTAACACAAAGAAATAAAAAAAAAATGTTTTGGTGATGGAATATCAGTTACACTGATCTGATCAGTACACAGTGTATGCGTATATTGAAATGTCACTTCGTGCTTCATAAATATGTACAATGATTATGTGTCCATTAATTGAAAGATGTGTTTATAGGTTTGAAATTTCAGATCGGATGTATATTCTCTCATACCATTCCACGTAAATTACAAATACTTTCAGTGCATAACTTATCCTTTGGAAAATATTTAAAAATCATAAAACATTTAAGAATAACTTTTTGTATTTAATTTATTGGTTTTAATTTAGTAGACTGGATAACGAATGCTCAAGAGATGATTTCGGGGCTGGGGAGATAGCTCAGTGGCCTACGCACCTGCCTGGCAAGCGCAAGGACCTGGGTTTGATTCCTGGTACCACGTGCTGTGCCCGTCCCAGAACCTCAGGTGTGCTGTGTAGGCCACTAAATCCAGGTGTGGAGGCAGACACCTGTAGTCTCAGCACTGGGGAGGCTGAGACAGGAGGATTCCTGTGAGTCCGAGCTGCATAACGAGACTCTGTATCAAACAAATAAATAAAACATTAAATAAATAAAAAATTTTCTGATTTTTTTGGTCTAAAATAGATTTTCATCTTTTACAATGCTTAATGCGTGTTACAGTGTAACATCTTGGAAATGTAAATAAACACAAGAAAGAAAATTAAAGCAATCTCAAATGACACCTTGAAATAGTTCATATAAGATGTTCCAAAGCTAGAGTTATAGTAATAGAATTCTTAAAATTTCAGGTTTCTAAGCTTTTAAGTATGTCTGATTAGCCTTCCTTCTAATATCAGTGTTACTCAGATTTCAATAGTATATTTGAGATTTGGGAACGTAGCTTGGTGGTAGAGTGCTTGCCCAGTGGACAAGGACTGAGTGTGAGCCTCAGCATTTAAGGAAAAAGAGATTGCGTATTTGACACAAAAAGCGAGTGTAATTGCTCTTCAGTCCCATCTGCTATAGTCATGTCAGTTTGTGTTATGATCAGATGGTGGAAATACAACTTCCTCGTGATTTTCTTTGTGAGAAGTGCACGGTAGGCACTGAGCAAGGTGTGCGCAGACTTTGCAGATTCCTTCTAGAAGTTTCTCCGTCAAACACCAATAGTCTCATTTTGCAGAGGCAGAAGCTCTAACCCCGAGATGCCAGGCAGCTCGCCCAAGGCCACACAGCTACTTGCTAAGTGGCTTTGATGGACAGTCATGAACGTCACCCCCTTGACCTCGCTTTGGAGGCTGGCAAGTGCTAGCTCTCCTTCAGCAGGTCCTGATCTAAGAACAAAAACTTCTGTATTTTTCCCTTTTTTATTCCGTTGCCTTTGTGCTACCTTAAAAATGTAAAACTGGCACTTTGCAGCCATTTTAGTAAAGACTGGTTCAGGTTGGAGTTCTCAGTGGACGCTGACCCGGGCAGGAGGAGTTCCTTTATTCTTTTTCTGTTTGGCAGTACCGGGGATTGAATCCAAAGCCTCGCGTCTGCTAGGCTAGTCTTTTCTCCCTGAGTTGTACTCCAGTCCATTTTGTTTAGAGACAGAGTCTCCCTAACTTGCCTAAGCTGGCTTCAAACTCGTGGTCCTTCTGCCTCAGCCTCCCAAATGCTAGGGTTACAGGCAGGTGCCACCTCAATGGCTGGGGGAGGTCTCATGGGGCCAGGAGATGGCTTCCTACAGGCTGTACTGACTGAAGTGAGGAGAGTGGGACTTATATAGTCTTGAAGTCAGACAGTCCTTCAACTGGGTGTCAAAAGTCAGCACCACCAACATGGGGCCAGGGAATACCAATGAGCTCTGGAGTGCATTCCTGGGAAGAAGGCCACACCACTTGTGTGGCCAAGAGTGGACATCTGGGACTGAATCATGCAGAGATATCAGGTAGACACAGATGAAGAACGTTCTTTTAATAAAATGTGTGCGTGCGTGTGTGCATGCGTGTGTGTGTGTGTGTGTGTGTGTGTGTGTGTGTGTTGGAGGCAGAGGAGGAGGCATGGTGGAGCAACCCTGTAATCCCAGCACACAGGAGGCTGAGGCAGGAGGATGGCCATGAGTTTGAGGCCACCCGGGGCTGCAAAGTGAGCTCAAGGCCAGCCTGAGCTGCATAGCGAGACCCTGTTTCAAAAATGAACGACAGCAACAACAAAAATGAGGATGAGAGCGATTCAGTGGCTCTACAATATCGATGTTATAAAACACAAAAGAGGGCTATGAAAAGGGTCCAGGTTAAAGGAAGCTAAAGAGACAGGATAACTAAATGCACTCTCTGTGCTTAGGCTGTACCCTGGATGAGAAGGTGAAAGGGCCAAAAGGAAATGATTCAGGGCGAAAGGGACACAAACATCACAGCAGAGGGATAAAGTTAACGAGGCAAATCTAAGGGAAGAGCGCTTTTTGCCATTCTTATTTGTGCACTTACTGCAAAGGAGTTTAAAATTAAGAAAATAGCAAATGCTATTCTTTCTCTTGATCCCATACATAATTTCTAATAGTTACAAGACTAATTCTATTAGTCATATTCCTAAAGAAAGAAACTTTTCACTGTTTTTCTTTGCATTTTCCTTTGTGACAAGAAAACAAAACTTCCCCTTTTTCCTTTCCACATAATTTCCACATACAGAACTACACCTGAGACTTAACTGTACTTTTGGCGGGGGAGGAGTATTGGGAATGGAAGCCAGGGACACTGCACTGAGCTACATCTACAACCCTTTTTAACTTTTATTTTGAGACAGGGTTTCACTGAGTCTCTAAGTTGCCCAGACTGGGCTTGAATTTGTAATTCTTCTGCCTCAGCCTCCCAGAGTTCTGGGATTACATAAGTGTGCTATCCTGCCATGCTTGAGACTTTGATTCCAAATGTCTTTCTACCCTGGCCTTCACAGTGTCCGCGATGGTACCAGACACAAAATGGCCTTCATCTCCAGCCATTCCATTATGTTCTGTAAATTCAAATAGGATTAATATTCAGAAATAGGGTATTACCAGCAAATAGTTTAGTTCTGCGGTATAGTAACCTTGTCTTTATTTCAATTCTTTTTTTGAATGTATGTGGTACAGGGTCTCACTGTGCAGCCCAGACTCCTAGTGATCCTCCTCTTTTCAGCCTCCCTGGCCCTGGGGTTACAGGCATGTGCCACCATGCTCTGACTCAGTCACTGGCTCAGCACACCCCAGGGGCAGGGCCAGTGCAGCATGTGGTGCTGGGGATTGAGCAGCGGTCCCTGCGCTTGCCTATGCAGGTGCCTAGTCCACTGAGCTATCTCACTGGCCCTTAAATTCTTGATATTCTATTCACTGTATATTTTCTGCTTTTTGAATTTTAAAGACACATTGTGAGTTCAAGGCCAGCTTGAATGACACAGCAATACCCTGTCTCAAAAAACCCCAAAATAACCCCCCAAGGGGTTTAAGGCCCCCAAGCCCTCAACTAGTAAATTAAACTATTGTCTCTTTATTACTGAGATTTGGGGGGCCTCTTAAATTTGTACCCAAGGTAGGCAGCTCATTTACCTTGCCGTAGCCCGAGCCCTGCTGAGATACAATGTTTATTCTTAAAAAAAAATCAAAGTAAACAGCAAAAAATGACACAATGTAGAAATAATAACACAATGCTGACAAGGTTGATTACCTGATAGGTTTATTTCCTTTACACATTGGAAGAGCAATTTTGTACAATATTGGAAAAAATATTAAAACCTCTCCTCTGAAGATGGAAAGATATGTGCCCAATGTTCTAAGAACTGCTTTTTGTTTTTGCAGTTCAGTTTTTATTGAACATGTTCCAAAAGAAGGTTCAATGAAAAACCTCAAAGCCGCCTCATAAGATTCTTCTGTGCATCCACCTTCTTCCTCTCCACCAGGCAGAGGGGGCTCTGCTGGGGTGGCCCCAGTTGTCCGCTGGTCCCTCCACAAGGGATGGGGTACCCAGCACTAATGCTGGCCAGGGTCCAGCACTCACAGCAGCTGCTTTCAAGAAGGCCTTGGTCTTGTTGCCCACGGTCACCCCCCTGTGCAGAAGGACAGGAGCTAGATGCAGGTGAGCTTAGAGGTGGAGTCTTCGCTGTGGGCCCTGGATGCAGTGTAGTCACCCAACGAATGGCGGTCCTCGTCCCAACCTGGCCTTAGCTGCCCCCAAAGAAGCTAACACTGGGCGGCAACTGGGGAAAGGGCAGGGAATGATTTCATTTGCCACAGTTCCCTAATCCAGGCAAAGCCAAGAAACCGCACGGGAACAGGAGACCCAGTAACATAGCATGCAGAACCCCCAAATGTTCATCTGCTGATAAATGGATCAATGTGTGTGCGATAGGATAAGATTCAGTTGTAAAAAGGAATGAAGTTTTTTTTTTTT
>NW_004524655.1:8652394-8676161 GCF_000260255.1 Octodon degus | reverse complement strand
AAAAAAAAAAAAAAAAAAAAAAAGTTTGACCAAATTTCTGGAATAGTAGTAATGGCTTCATAACTTTGAGAGTGTGTGGTGGCACAATTTTGTGAATTCCCAATTTCATGACACTAGCTAAACTGTATGCTTTAAAGGGGCAGATTTTATGGTCTATAGATATCATAATGGAACTGTTATTAGGAAAACAACAAACAAAATTATAAGCAGGGAGGAAAAGTGATCCCAGGACTAACAAGAGCACCACATGTAAGGGGAGGCCAGGGATGCAGCTCAGCAGCCAGAGTGTTTATGAAGGAGAGGCGATGTCTGCAGAAACAGAATTGTAGATCCCTAGGCAAGAGAGGACCTGCTGAAAAAGAATAGGAAGCCTGATGTGAAGTTCAGTATTTAAACCAGAACTTTCATGAATCAAATCCTGTTACTTCTCTGCATCTTATTTTCTCATCCAAAAAAAGTACCTAACAACATCCATTTCTTAGGGTCGGTAGGAGAGTCCAGGAGGCCACACACACACGTAGACCTGAACACCCAGTGGGACTTCAACTGTGTCTATACCTGTGTGCTCCCGGTGGGGACCAGACAGAAGGGGCAAAGATGGGCAGAGAGAGGAGCAGTGGAGTTCGAAACAACACATGAACCAACAAGAGAACATGATGGGTGAACAAGAGGGCACGGAGGAGCTACGCAGGCCCCTAGGCATCACCTGCACTGAAGCCAAGTCTTTTTTTGCTAAATTAACAAATCTGAATAAAACCTTTCCGGAACCAGGATGTGACACAAACTGTGGCGAGGTGCATGTCTGGTCTGCAACTGGGCCCTTTAATGCATAGGTGCGCTTATGTACTCATGACTTTTTTTGGTAGCACTGAGGATTGAACCCAGGGCCTTCACACAAAATCACGTCATCCTCAACCCTTCTTATTTTGAGGTACAGTCTTGCTAAACTGATCGGAGGCTGGACTCAAACTTGCAGTCTTTCTGCCTCAGCCCCCCAGAGTACTGGGAGGAGAGGAATCGGCCTCCACACGAATTTTTTGAGAGAAACTTTTACAAGACTACTTACCTAGACACCCAAAGTCCCTTCGAAGCAAACATGGAGAGCCCTGATGTAATTATGATCTTTAGCTTAACGGCCTAAGATTGCACCGCTAAATAGAAATGGGAGAGGGGGAAAGATAGAAAATAATGTGATTTCTTGGAAATCTCACAGTGGAATTCCACTTCGAAGCCTCAGGCAAATACCTAGGCACAATCTGCATAAACCTGGGGTGTTTCCTTCTTGGGCTTTGGGCCCCAATTAAAAATAACGAGGCCTGTCTCCAGCCGCCAGAGCCAATTAGAGGTAATGAGGACTGATGGGTCCTGCGGTAGATTCATCTTTCTCTGACAGATAAATTGGGACAGGGGTCTCGGTAGGGGTCACTGGGATAGGCCTGGCCACAAAGTGTGGGTCACTCAAGCTCGGGAAGCTCTATGAGTTCAGTGATTAAATAAGGAAGTCAGAAGCAGCTCCCAAAGCATCGGAACAAGCCCCAGGTTGCGCACCTGTCCACCACCTGTACCCTGCCGCGGGCAGGCGGGACGTTGTTACTCTGGTGGTCTGCCTCTTGCTGTGAAAACGTTTAAAAGACTGGCCATACCATTTAAGCAGTTTGCTTTTTAAAAAAATACTGAGAAACTTGGATAGAATTACTCTTAACCATGATTTGATCATGACACAATGTGTTTGTGTACCCTACCCAATAAATACGGACCATTAGCGTCAAGTTTTAAAAGTAATGAAGGGCTGTGGCGTGGCTCAGTGCTAGAGCACATGCTTAGAATGAGCAGTTCTGCAAAAAAAAAAAAATTACTGAAAAAGAAGTGTAGCTGGTTCATGCGTGCAGACATCTCTATGCTTATGTTCACAGACATGTATGTGTTGACGTGTATTTATGTGTACATACACTTTTTTTTTTTTGCGGCCCTGGAGAGTGAGCCCAAGGCCTTTATACTGAGATACATTCCTCTTTCCCCTTTTTAAAAATTTTGAGATAGAATCTGGTTAAATTGCACAGCTTGAACTCAAAATCCAGATCCTCCTGTCTCAGCCTCCCAGAGTGCTGGGATTATAGGTATGCAGTATGACAACTGGCTGCATCCCCTTGTTGTTCAGAGGTTTTTTTTTTTTTTTTAGATTTCCAGTCACTCCTCAGTTTCCATGGGAGATGGATTCCAAAATGCCCCATAGATACCAAGACATACAGATGCATAAAGTGGTGTAGGATCTGGGTATGTAGTCCAGGGATCAAGGGTATGCTTAGATCTGTGTTCAATCCCAGTTCCACAATCAATAAATCAATCAATAGAATACAGTATTTGCATAGAACCTGTGGGCATTTCCTGTGTCATTGAAATAATCTCTAGATTACTTATAGTACCAAATACAAGGCTATGTAAATGGGTGTTACACTGTACTCTTTAGGGATACTGACATGTTCAGTGTAGACAATTTACAATTTTTTAAAAAATATTTTATTTATTTATTTGGTAGAGGGTCTCCATACACAGCTCTGACTTGTAACAATGCTCCTGTCTCAGCCTCTTCAGTGCTGGGATTACAGGTGTGCGCTGGGATTACAGGTGTGCACCACCATGCCTGGTTTCAGTGGCTGGCACAGTGTGCCTGGGGTTCTGGGGCTGTCATGGCATGTGGTACTGGGGATTGAACCCGGGTCCTTGCACTTTCCAGGCAGGCACTTAGACCTCTGAGCTATCTCCCTAGCCCCAGTGTATACAATTTTTTCAAACATTTTCTACTTGTGCTGGGTTGGATCTGAGGATGTGGAACCCTCAGAGGCAGAGGTCTAAATGTGCAGAGAAGGTGGAAAGAAAATAGAGTTGCCATCCATCCTCTGGCCTCACGCTAACATCTCATGTCACCTGACATGCTGGTCACAGCTAAGAAATGAAATGAACATTCCTATTGATCACTCTCTCTGTGATGCAGGTAGCGCCAGTTTTGCCAGTGCAGGGTAGCACCTTATTGTCAGAAATAATCTTTTTTTAAAAAAATTAATTTAAAGAAATTAATTTTATCAAGAAACAAATAGCAATGAGACAGTTTCAAAACCGATTACTAGGACAGTTTCAATAATTAATAAATTGCATACTGTTGTCTTTGTGGTAGTTGTTCATAGTACAAGATGCAGACATGGTATCCTGTCCAAACACTATTAATACAAATCTTTCTTCTCATTGAATTAAGAGAAAGTAGCTGTGTATCTATCCTATTTTGTATATACAGATACAAAATGGTCTTTCATTTGTATCCCCCTTTTTTTTGGTTTAGTTTTGTGAGAGATGGGTATTCCATTGCCATTTAAATATTGTAGGCATGTGAATTCAGCAAAATCATCCAATATACTCCCGTAGTCCATAATAGTAGTGGGTTATCCGTAGGACTGGCAATGTCAGAAGTTGTTGACTTCAGCCCTTTGCAGTTCAGCATATTAATATGGCTTTACTTTTCATACCTTGTTATTACACTTTTCTGCTGGATGGTTAAGACCAAGGCCCCACCTGTGAGTGAGAACTTCTGGAAATGATCTTGTTCATTCACTTGTCTACTCACTCGCCATCTGCCTCCACCCATCACGGCCAAGAGCAACGAGACACAGCTGTCTCTCTGCAGTCATGTCCCCTGCACTTACCTGGATTGTGACCTGGAATCTCAGGAACCCAGAGGTGCTTTTGTCCCACTATGCAGGGGGCCTCGTGGTTGGCCCACAGTGATGAGGTGGTTCTTAAGGAACGAGCGACTGGGCGGTTTTCCACCTGTGACCCAGGGCACGCCAGCCCGAGTAAAAGGCACACACGTGCAAGATGTAGGACACACATGGAGCAGGACAGGTCCAAAGCTTAACGCAAAGCCCAGGACCTGAGCCTGTCCACCGAGAGAAAGAAGGGATCGGAAAACACACTGATTTGAAAAAATAAAAACCACTTAATGTCATATACTATGAGCTGGCACAGCATGTCTGTGGAGGGTGAAAGGCCCAGTACCTCGCACAATTACCATGTTTTCTGTGTGCTGAGACCACTTAAGGTCTATTGTCTCAGCAAATTTCAAGGATATGTTAATTAGCTTGATGGAATAATTGTTTCTAATATGTATATAGTATAATTTTTAACGTACATTTAAATACATATGATTTTATTTGTTAATTTTACCATGATAAAACTGAAAACATAGTTATGATGCAATATTTAGTGAAAACTACAGGATAAAAATAAATGATTGTGTCTCCATGAAACCTGTAGAGAAGAAAACTGTGGAAGAGAATCCTTTTTTTTTTAATATCAGGCTATTTTTATAACTGCAGTGTTATTTTGGATTAGTTTAATAAAAGTAAAAAAAATGTGTGTGTGTTGGGGGTAAAGAACCAAATATTCAGGATGACCACTAGCACCACTAGCTTCTGTGACACGTTCTGGACCCCCAAGGTGTACCTCAGCTTTCTCATCTCTTTGAAAGAGACATAGGAGGTCACATGTCTCTCATAGATGTGCTCCCAGGATTGAGAGTAAAGGCACGTTGTGTGCACAAGATCATGACAGTACCAAAGGCCACTGAGTCATCTGAAAAGTTCTCTTTCATTTGTTTGTTTTTTGAGACAGGATCTTGATAGGTAGTTGAGGTTTTCTTTGGGCTTGCAGCAGTTCTGCTGCTTCAGCCTCTTAAGAGCTAGGATTAGAGGAACGGATCGTTACGGCCATCTTATTTTTTATGTATTTGGCACAGGGTCTCACTATGCAGCTCAGACTCATAGTGATCCTCCTGTTTTCAGCCTCCCCAGTGCTGGCGTTACAGGCGTGCACCACCACGCTTGGACTCGGTGGCTGGCTCAGCGTGCCCAAGGGCGGGGCCAGTGTGGCATGTGGTGCTGGGCATCCAACCCTGGTCCCTGCGCTTGCTTAAGCAAATGCTTAGACTGCTGAGATATCTCACTGGCCCTCACCATGCCCAATTTAAAGTGTGCGCTTTATGTTATGTACATGTAATTCTAGTAATAAAAAGGCAGATGAATTCTGTATGCATATTATAGATGCCGGTGAGGTTTTACAGAATTGAGCTGAGACTGTGCACATCTTGATCACATCTTGTCTCTGTCTCCTTCTCTGTCTCCAAAACTAAGTAACTAAGGCACACAGAGTTCCTTCTTCAACCTCCCTGTGCAGAAGGGATTGCAGTGGAGGGGACGCTGTGTAACTCCTGGCACTAGTGCAAAGACGCAGCTGCCGTCACTGCAGCCCAGCCTGGAGCAGGAGCAGAGAGCCCAAGGAAGGAAGTGGGGAGGAGGATGCAGCAGGAAATAACCCAGAAACATCCAAACTCCAGGGCTGGGGCAACCCAGATAATGACGGGATATCTTACCTGGCAAGGCCTAGTCATAGCACCTGTCCTACAACTGCAAGGAGGGAGGATTATTTCGGCTCACGGGTTACAGAGAATTCAGTCCATGGCTGGTTGGCTCCAAGGGAGAAACATCACAGTGGAAGGGAGCAGTGGAGGGAAGCTAGTCAACCCTGGGCTGCCAGGAAGCAGAGCACAAAGTCTAAACAATGGAAGGAGATAAAGTCACCCAAGTCACAGCTCCATGGCGAACCAATTCTAGCCAGGCTCCACCTGCTAATGGCATGTCCAGCTCAGAACTCCACTGATAAGTATAGTGACCCTGTGAGCCAACCACTTTGCAAAGTGGTTCTCTTAGACTACAGAAATGTTCCCTAGACAGGGCCTTGCCCAGCAGTGAAGAATGGTTATGCAGGATGCAATGGTCTTGTGTGCTCCTTAAAGAAAGGAGAAGGGGAATCTTTCAGATAAGGAGGTACTTTTGGAAGAAAATCAGTGTCATCCACCATCTTCACCCCTGTTTCCATGAGGGAGATTATAAGCTGTAGTATAATGACATCTATAAGAGCTCTTTGTATTTTATGAAATGTGCCTTAATTATAGAGGAATTAAAAAAACTATTGCAGATCAGAATCTTCAATAATTGTCCCAACAGTCTCTTCCATCCTACTTGTTCTCCAGGCCTTGTCATTCCTCCATCCAAAAATTAAGTGGACTCTAATTCTTCCCTTGAGTCTAGGTAAGCAATGAAATGTGGTAGAAAGAAAGCAGTTGGGCTCCGTCATAGTCGTGCAGCTGCCCGAGGCTGACAGGTTGTGGGAAAGCCCAGCTACGTGAGGAGGCAGCAGGCAGACGCACTGGTCAACAGCCCCCACCTTCCAATCTCCCCCATCCAGAGACCAGACAAGAATGAGTAAGTGTTTGGATTATTTGAGTTTAATTATCAAGTCATTTCCAGGCAAGCCTCTTAGCTGAGGCCAGGGACATTGAATACCAAAGAGGAGCCTGCCGCATTACACACTTTCTGAATTCCTTGCCCACAAATCAGCGTAATACAAGATGGCTTTATGGTAATAAGAGTGAGGTAGCTTATTACCCTCCAAAAGTAACTGAAAAAGTGAGAGCTATCCCTGCATAAATAAGCTCTATGAGCTTGGCATACCACGCTCTCAAAACCAGGAGACATTCTAGACCTTTCTATCTAAGGGCCTGGACCAATAGTATAAACATTGACAGCACTTAGAACTACAATCCCAGGCTCCTTCCAGATTTATTAAGTGACAATCTTCCTTTCAGTAAGATTGTTATGTAACTCATTTTCACTATCAAGTTTGAGAAACATCCTTTCTAGAACATCCATATTCTGTCCTGACCAGCTGAGTTGAAGGTTTAACAAGATTCACTTACACTCATTCCTGAGACTGTGTCAGGACACTTGCTACTGTAATTTATGTTAATATTGCAATGAGATACCAGTGTGTGGGCCTATCATAACATGTTTTACAAAAAAAGGCAGCTCAAGGGTTAATTCTCACGAAATTTGACAAAGGGAGAAAATGGTAAATGACTTAGAATATAAATCTAGAAGCAGGGCAGTGGGTATAGTTTATTTAATACCCATATAGTAACATGTTTATTTAGTACCCATGGAGTCCTGGATTCAATCACCAGCAATCAAAAAAAAAAAAAAAAAAAAAAAAAAAAAAAACCAAAAACCAAAAACCTTGAATGATTCTGTGTTCAGATTGCTTTGCAGTTGTATTAGGTCCTTGCCTTACAATGAGGTAGGCCTGGACCTTGACTGAGGGTCTTGGTTCAATCCCTGTTACTGCAAAAGAGGGAGGGTGAGGGCGCCTGGGAATGAAAATCGATTTACGGTTATGTAGTTGGTGCAAAGACACTACTTGCTTAGTCTCACACTCAAAATAAGCACAAACAACCTTTCCAAAACCAACCCCCCAACAAAAGAAACCCACCCCCAAAACTAAACTTTGACTTGCTCAAAGGATTTACCAGTTAAATACCAGTAATATAGCTCAAGAGCATGGCAAGTGCAAGGTCCTGAGTTTGATCCCCAGTACCATACACACACACACACACACACACACACACACACACACACACATTTGCCAGTCAGGGTGCACAAATGCTTGTAAGTTAAAGAACTTGGGGGCCTGCCAAATAGCTCAGCAGATTAAAGTGCCTGCAAGCAGGTGCAAGGGTCAGGGTTTGATCCTGGTCCGCTGGGCCGAGCCAGCTCTGCCCCCAGGGTACGCTGAGATGGCAATTGAAACTGGGCATGGTGGCATGCACCTGTAATCCCAGCTCTAGGGAGGCTGTAAACAGGCGGATCATTACGAATCCGGTATAGTAGTGAGTGAGATCCTGAACACCCTGTAGACCCTTCCCTAAAAATACAAAAGAAAAAATAACCTTGAGGTTTTGAGTATGTCAAAATGCATGGCAGATGCATTGGACTGGTGACCCAGCAGCTAGGCAGAGCCCCTTTCTTCCTTGTCTTCTAGTTATTTGAAAGACTAGAAATGTAAAACCCTAGGTTCTCTAGGCTCCCTTTCAACTGGAAGAGGTGAATGGGCTCAGTCTTTACCAAAGATGGAGGCTTGAAGGGAGGTTTCCAGAACATCCGTGTAAAGGACCCAGAACAACTTAGAAGCAGGCATGAAGTACCAAGTGTTTCTAAAACGTGCCCCCCGGGTCTCTGCACACAGCTGCTGTGCCATATTCCAGATGTGCTGCCACTGTGTTTAGCCCAGCCAGCCACTTCCCTAAGCGGATGTATCCAAGACAGCTGCAGCCACCAGCTGCACTTTGAGCATCTTTGTTTTGTTTTTTAATTTTATTTATTTATTTATTTATGTGTGTGTGTGTGTGTGTGTGTGTGTGTGTGTGGCCAGCTCAGCCTACCAGGGGGCGGGGCTGGCTGGCTTGTGGAGCTGGGGGATTGAACCGCGGTCCCTGTGCTTTGCTAAGCTTGTTTTAAGTAGGTGCTTTAGACCACTGAGCCATCTCACCAGCCCCCATTGAGCACTTTTGGAAGGCTGGCTCCTGCCTCTTTTGCCTTCTGGTTGTGAGGTGAGTGATTGTAGTCTACAACGAGGATGCGCTAGCACCAGAATGTCTTGCCAAAGCGATGGAGCCAACTGACCACGGGCTGGAGGCTCCGGAGCAATGAGCTAAAGGCATTAGTCACTTGCCTAAAACAACCTTAACTGAAGGGAGGAGAGCCTTACTTTGGCTTGCGGTTTCAGAGCGCTCTGTCTACTTTTTCCAGAAAGAAGCAGCACAATAAAAAGGCTCCTCGCTCCTCCGCGCGAGGGGCCTAGAACAAGCGCGCACTCTTTCAGCGCATCCCGCTCAGCTCCGTTGACCTCGCCTCTTTAAAAAAAAAAACAATTTTTTTTGTGGAACCGGGGATTGGACTCAGACCCTTGCGCTTGCCAGGGAAGCGCTTATTCCACTGAGGCATCTCCCAGGCCCCTCGCCTCTTCTTGATAGCACGTTCAGTTACGGACTCATCAATGCTTTAATCCACCGAGGAGTATAACAGCGATCCTGTGACACGATAACCTCCTAAAACACTTCTTGGAACACATGAGACATGGGGGGGGGGCAGTTATGAGCCAAACCGTAAGCCCAAATTCTCTGCCTAAATTGGCGATCTCTGGGTATGTGTGATAGCGATGGAGCTGCCTCACACAGGCTGTGAGCCCAGGAGTGAGACGGCTGGGGCACGAGGGCATGGGAGTGTGTAACTATATCCTGCGCAGTTCTTTTCTAGAATGGGGTGGACCTCAGTGTGTCACCCTTTCAGCGGACATTACGGTGTTCACTACATCGTTGCCCTTATTTGGTGTTTTCAGGCTTTCCTGTCTCTGCTGGCCCGATGAGGGTACAGTGGCATATCATTGTTTAATTTCGTATTACTCTCATTTCTCATGAGCCTGTGAAGACTAACTGGTCATGATGATTAGCCTGCTCTTTCTCCATTTTGTACATAGTTCTTTGAATGAGCACCTGGCCCTGCTTTTCTCCTGGGCACCCCATCTTTTCTGTTGGGTAGCAGTGTCTCCTTGTCCCTTCTAGGACCAGATTTGAATCTCTGATTGGTTTGACTTTTGCAAAGATTTTGGAATGTGTCACCTGTTTGTTGAATGTGGTGTCCTCAGATAACAGACATCTTTTACTTTTACACAGACAGAGTCATCCACTTCTGCTTTTTAATTCGTTTCCATGAGGCTCAACAAGTGGTCACAGCCTTTTCCTTTATTGTATATTATACCATAGTGCTACTAAGCCTTTTACACTGAGGGCTTCCCAGCCCTTTCAGCGCT
Source organism: Octodon degus (assembly GCF_000260255.1). Lineage (NCBI taxonomy): Eukaryota > Metazoa > Chordata > Mammalia > Rodentia > Octodontidae > Octodon > Octodon degus. The sequence continues at coordinate 8,666,411 of NW_004524655.1, read as the reverse complement.
TTGTATCTGGAACGAGGCGTGAATCCAATTTCCTTTTCTTCACACCCAGGATCTGGCTCTTCAACCCTCCTTTAAACAATCCCTCCGTGTCTCATTTGCATGAGTCCATTGCTTCCAGGTACATCTTCAACAGAATTGGAGGCAGAGTCCACAGGTGCTTGCAGGGTCATTCCGAGTACCCCAAATGTGAGGTAGACTGAGTGGTGCTCAACAGGTGAGTGGAGAAACCCTGTGGTGTATCCACACCATGCGATACTCTTCGGCCGTGAAAAAGAAGGCTATCCCCACATGTCCTACAAGGTGCGTGAAGACTGTGTGAAGGGAGATCAGTCCATCACAGAATGACGAAAGCCACATGAAATCAGCCACAGAAGGTGCCTAGAACGATGGCATTCAAAGACAGAAAGTAAAAGAGAGGATATCAGGGACCAGGGAGACTAGTTAGTGCTTAAAGAGGACGAAGTTTCAGCTGGGGAAGATAAAAATGTCTAAGAATGAAAGCTGCTGGTGGTTGTACGTGTGAATGGACTTAATGCTACAGTATTGCAAATTTTAAAATAGCTCAGATGAGCCGGGTGTGGTGGCACCTGTCTTAACCCAAGTACTCTGGGTTAAGACTGAGGAGAGGAGACTGAGACTGAGGTAGGAGGAACTCAAGTTTAAGCCATTTAGTGACATGTTTGTATCCTGTCTCAATTTTCTTTTTTTTGGACAGGGTGTTTGGAAACATAGCTCAGTGGAAAGGCCTTGGGTACAAACCCAATCACAGCAAAAATACATAAATAAAATAAATAAATTAAAATGGCAAATTTTGCCTTATATATACATACTTTACCGTGAGAAAAAGTATTCTGGCCAAGAAAAAAAAAATTGTATCTTGGACCAGCCTCATAGCTCAGCAAATTAAAGCCCTTGGCCAGGGTCCCCTGTGTGCTGTGCTGGCCCCGCCCCAGAGCACGCTGAGACAGCTATAGAGACTGAGCGTGGTGGCGCGCGCCTGTCTCAGTGCCTGGGAGGCTGAAAACAGGAGGATCACTATGAGTCTGACCTGTAGACCCTGTACTAAATACATTAAAAAAAATCATATCTTTGTCCATTTATTCCTCCATTCATTTTTTTAAGACCTTTGTAAATGTTAGTTTTTTTCTTCCTAAATCTTGCACATTGTTCGGCTAATCTCTTACTAGCTTTTGCTGTCATCATGACAATGCTCCCTTTAAAGACATTTTCTAAGGCCCCATTTATCACTCCCTTGTCATCAGCCAGAATTGTACGAAGACCTCACCCTCGCTCTGAGCAAAATTTGATCCCTTTTGCTGTTCTGTTTTCCAGACCACACGGAATCTGGTGGATAAATAAGATACTGGTGGTTGGACATCTGTTTTTAAAATATTAACAAGGCGTGAGATAAAACACACACACACACACACACACACACACACACACACACAAAAGGGCTGGGAGTATAGATCAGTGGCACAGAGCCCACCTGACAAGCACAAGGTCCTGAATTCAATTCCTAGTACAAAACTAAACCAAACAAAAGGGGCTGGGGCATGGTTCAGTGGCAGAGCACTCCTCCGGCACGCAGGAGGCCCCGGGGTCTAGCCTTTGTACTGCCTAAACATGAACACAGAATAATGACACACACACACAGTGACTTCATGGAACCCAAGACAAGGGACTTATGTTTCATTTTTTTTTTAAAATTCATTGTAAGGAAGGGTCTACAGAGTGTTCCAGATCTCACTACTAGATTGGAATTGCAGTGATCTGCCTGTTTACAGCCTCCCAAGAGCTGGGATTATAGGTGTGTGCCACCACACTCAGTCTCAATTGCTGTCTCAACACACCCCAGAGGTGGGGCTGGCACGGCAGGCCCAGGGATTGAACCCCCAGACCCTGCGCCTGCTTGCAGGCGCTTTAATCCACTGAGCTATTTGCTATGTTTCATTTTTGATAATTGCTCATTACCTTTTTAAGTCAGCGAATAGCCATTTTAGTGGTAATTTAAATTCACATTCAAATTTTTTTTCTTAAAATTAATTTTATTGGAACATTCCAGATGCACACATAAACATCATGAGAATATTCCTCATAGGGAATTTATGACCGTATATAATAGACCTTAATTCTTTTTTCTCATTCCTCTCCCATCCCATCTACCTCTCTTCCCCTCCTTATTCACAAAAGCTTTGTGTCCATTTTCTTTCTATTCCCTTTTTCCCCCTTGCTTCCTTTCCTCTCTGTCCTCAGCCCCCCTTTCCATTTGAATATTTTCTTCCTATTTCACAGTATTTATTTTGCATTTGGGTCCTTTGAGCTTATTTATCCTTTGAGTTTCTCAAACAACTCAAAGGATAAATGAGAGAGAAACAATCAATAATTACACATGTGTCTCCAGCTTATTTCACTTGACAGTACGGTCTCAGAGTGCACCCACCTCAAGTTTATCCCTATTTATGACAGAGTAGTACTCCATTCTATGAGAAAGAAAATCTTTCTTCTTTTCCATTTTATGTATTTGGTACAGGGTCTCACTGCACAGCTCAGACTCATAGTGATTCTCCTGTTTTCAGCCTCCCCAGCACTGGGATTACAGGCCTGCACTAGCACACCAGGACTCAGTCTCCTTCCGGCTCAGTGTGCCCCAGGGGCAGGGCCAATGTGGCATGCGGGACCGGATATCAAACCCTGCTCCTTGCTCTTGCCAAAGCAGGTGCTAGGTCCCCTGAGCTATCTCACCAGCCCTACAACCACATCTTCTTAATCCATTCATTGGCTGATGGGAGCCTGAGCCATCTCTGAGGTTTAGCGATTGCGAACTGTGCTGCACAGATCGCTGTGGTGTGGTCACACACACATTCTCTGCACAGATGAATGCTCCCTGCTAATCTCTGGTTTGATCCAGGCACATAGCTGAGAAATAGTTTCGGAAACGGAGCCTGATTCAGATTTTGTCAGTTTCCCCACTGATGTTGTTGCAACGTTCAAGGGACCGCATTACATTTGCTTCTCCTTGTTTGGGACACAGTCTCAGTCCTTGTTTTTTTATGACCTTGACAGTTTTGAAGAGTACAGATCAGGAAGCTTATAGGCTATTCGTCAGGCTTGTTTTCTTTGACATTTTTTTCTCAGGTGTAGAAGGGTTTTTGGAAAAAACAGTGCAGAGATGAGAAGCTCTTTTCTTCCACCACTTTGCATCAATGGACACAGGAAATAATGTGGCGCGGTTCAGGCTAACCTTCACCACAGTGTGAAAGGGCTGCTCCATCGCAAAATTACTCTCTCCCTCTCCACCTCCATCCTTGGAGAGGAGTCACTACGACCAGCAGTGGGGCTTGGGGACAACCTCTACCTCTTGGAGGGGGGGGGGCATCCACATCAAGAATTGGGATCCTAGGGCTGGCTAAATAGCTCAGGAGATTAAAGCACCCACAAGCAGGTGCAGGGTCTGGGGGTTCGATCCCCAGGCCTGCTGTGCCGGCCCCACCCCCAGGGCACACTGAGCCAGCAATTGAGACTGGGCATGGTGGCACATGCCTGTAATTGAACACCCTGTAGACCTTTCCCTAAAGCACACACACTCACACACACACACACAAGAATTGGGATTGTTCTGTATGGAATAACTGTCTCTTCTCTAACACGTCTCTGTTTTCAATCATTTACAACAGTAGTCACTCACAGTTATGCTTTGAGTTATATTTCCAATCTGATCAGGTGTGGCCACTCCTTTTTATTTATTTATTTTTTATTTCTTTTTTTTTAAATTTTATTTATTTATGTGTGTGTGTGTGTGGCCAGCACAGCCCACCAGGGGGCGGGGCTGGCTGGCATGTGGTGCTGGGGGATTGAACCGCGGTTCCTGTGCTTTGCTAAGCTTGTTCTAAGTAGGTGCTTTAGACCACTGAGCCATTTCAGCAGCCCCCTCCTTTTTTGGGGGGGGTACCTTGTCCCACAGTATATTTATTAAGGGAAACTTATTCATAATAGACTTCCTTTCTAGAGCTAGATTCTGAGATCTGGCTTCATGTATCAAAGTTCCACAGGCATTAGATCACTTTTAATGAAGTTAGTATCTTAGACTATGCAACTTTGATTTCCTTAAAATCACCATTGGTTACTGGATGGTAGGTTTTTCCCCAACAAGGGCTGCTTTTCTCTCTGTGGCTGGGAATCTCTTTGTATCTATCAAGGGATATTCCTTCTGAAGCTGCTATAAGTTTTTTCTTTTCTCCTTTAGAGATAAACTCTTGTTTTTTTAAATGATATACTATAAAAGTGCTGCAATGGTGGCTTGAGAGGCAGAAACCTTTTGTTCATCAAACTCCTGAGCATTGAACTGTTTCCAGGAAAAGCAAGCTGGCAAAGCAGCACGGAGTCCACCTCCAGGACTTGGAATGTGGCCCTTTTTTTTCAAGTAGTCAAGTTGTCCGTTGTACCAACAGCTCCGTATTTTACATTTGCTATTTTAGTACATGTTTCACCCCGACAGAAACAGACTTTTTAGCCAGGGGGCTGGTGCACGTCTATAATCTCAGTACCTGGGAGACTGAAGCTGGAAGATCCCAAGTTCAGAGCAGCCGGAGAAATAAGGACCATTTGCAAAGCACCTCTAGAGTGAACCTGAGACTCTTGCAAGTACCTGCTCAAGGCAGGGCTGTGGGACCCTTCGGGAGAAGGTCCAATAGAGAGGACACTGCAGTTATTACTCAGCTGGCCCAGTGCTGTCCCAAATCCGCAGCTTCGGGGAGCAACTGTAGGCATGATGAGTGTTTGGGGGTGGGAGGGGTCATAGACATAAAGAACATGGATCAGTTTCCCCAGCCAGACAAGATGCTTGGGATCAATCACATTTGTAATTTCATTTTGCTCTGAGCTCTATAACAAAAACACGTGTAGAGAAATATTTGGGATAAGTAAGCAAAAGCGTACTCAAAGCCTTGTTGCCTCGATCTCTAACAACTGGAGGAAATGTCTGAGTGTACAGCATTCGGGCTGTTCAGTCCTGCTCCAAGATGACACAGTCTCCTGATCACAGTACTGTTTCTCATGTAGGCCTCTGAATCAAACCAGAGATTAGCAGGGAGCACTGGTGTACAGAATTTGCGTGTGAATCCCAATGTCTGCTGAAATGGCTACACCCGGACTTCGAAATTTAGCGAGTAATTATTAAAAATAAAATAGGGACCCTGGGGAGATAGCTCAGTAGAATAAGCTCTTGCCTGGCAAGCGCAAGGTCCTGAGTTCAATCCCCAGTACTACAATAAATAAATAAATAAATAAATAAATAAATAAACAAATAAATAACAAGTAGATGTAGTTTGAAAGAACACAGCCTTCTGCAGCTACTTCAGTGTCCCCAGCACACTGTAGAGCGTCACTACTGTGCAAAGAGCTGCATCCAAGACAAAGCTCCAAGTCTGCCTGGTTTGTTCTCAATGTCAGGCTCCCCTTCAAGCTTTCAGACAGCTTCAAAATCAGGGCGTCATATGCAAGAAGAGTCTGTCTCGTTTCCGTGTGGGAGGCAGGGCACAGGGGCTTCCTGATGGAAATGTGACCCGCAGCTACTGGTTCTGACAAGGAGCCACAGTTGGGCCCATCTGCCAACTCGTCACCCAAGGCTCTTCCTCAGAATGCAGACGAGTGAAAGCGAAGCACCCTGAGAGAACACTTCTGCCTGTGTGCTTGGTAGGGTTCTGAGCATACGAAACACGGACTGCAGAGTCGCACGTGCGCCAGGCGGTGAGGCAGACATCCGTAGGGACTCGAATGTCCCGAACAAGTCAGGCACTAGGACCTCCCGTATTCTCCAGGCCAGCGATGGAGAGGTCTTTTTGGCCGTTACACCCACGCATGTAATCAGTGATTGTTCCTATTGTAAATACCAGGCTCACCATCTGTATGTTCCAAAGGGCTGGGAGATTGGCGATGCCCGGCCCTTATGGGATTAATCTGCAATTTCACACTAAGTGATTTTTAAGTATAATTTGTAACAATGAAAGAACATTACCATTTCTAAAACAGCCAGGATTGTTACGCTAAAGAGGAGAAAGTATCTAGGGAGTGCTGTACTTCAACAAGTTTCTGTGCCCCTGTTTACCTTCACTTTATTTTAGACATAAAGGAGATGGGAAAAACCCGGCCAGAACCCTGGGAATGGGCTGTTAGTAAGTCAAGGATCTGCCCCCGTCCCTTTTTAAAACTGGGGAACAGGATTTTCACATGCAGTCTTGGCAAGACTGAAAGTAAGTTCTGGACAGCTCTTCAAATCACTTGAGATGGTTTGGTGTTTGCAGGATAAAGCTGCTTCAGTGCAAGCGGTAACTCTGGATTCTCGGCCGAGCAATGAACTATTAAAGGGTCTTTTGTACACCGAGGAGGAGCTGCTGAAATTAGCCCGTGATGTGAAAGAGTTGGCCTGAACAGTGAAGACGAGTCATTTCTCTTCATGAGGCACATTTTTCTTTGTGCTTTGTTTTGTTTTGTTTTGTTTTGTATGAGATTTGTCCAGGCTGGCCTTGAACTCGCTATGTAGCCAAAGGTGGTCTCAAGCTCATGGCAGTCCCCCTGCCTCAGCCTCCCAAGTGCTGCAATGATAGGCATGTGCCACCATGCCTGCTTACCCTTTATATTTAATATCTTGGTGTTTTATACAAAAAAGCATCACTCCAATCAAAGGCCATCAATGTGAATTACAATAACATTATGTAAAAGGTCATCCTTATTTGATATCAGTCTAATCAAAGCAAGAATATATCCACCCAAACATTTTCATCCGTCTTATTGAGATGGAAAAATGGAAGACTTTCTATCAATGTCCGAATTTTGTTTTGCTGTGGGTGTGGCTCAGTGGCCTGGCATGTTGGAGGTCTTCAGCCTATGCAAAAATGAACACAAATAGCTCTTTATGGAGGCCTCACAGATGCCCATCTATGAATGACATGGTTGAGACATTAGACCCAGTTTCTTCACAGAGCTGTAAAATGGTGAGCTCAGCCAGTTCGCCCCACTCCATCCTTTATAATCTCCCCCATGAGGCAAACGTGCTCCCTCTACACAGCTGGGCTAATGGGCGACAGTTCCTCGGCAGTGGCTGCATCCTTAGCAGCGGGATCTGACTTGTCCCAAGCTAGTCACACTAGCACAAGATGGCTAGAATGTTCTGCCCATCAGAAGCCCCTCAGTGCAGGGAGGTAGGAGGGTGGTCCTGCCCGCTGCCCACTCCTCTTCCAATGACATATCAGCTAGAAGTAAGGAAGCTGAGGTGGCGTTGTGTCCCCTTGCACGTAGAGCAGTAATACTTGCCACACAGCACTGTGAAGAGGACTGAGCAAGGTGTGCAGAGCACTTAGGGTAAGACCCTTTAGGAGCAAGGGCTTGTTCTAATTGTTCAAAGAGAACAGAATATTAACAACTGAGAGTGTTTCCACAGTTTTGACAGCAGCATAGGCACATTTTCTTTGTAAAAAAATTGTCTTTATTATTTAAAAAGTCACCAATGAGAAACATGGTCAGAGACAAATGGCAAAGGTCATCTTGGCTTGGCGGTTGATAACAGGAGTGGCTGTGACCAGCTGGGTACCAAGGGCAGCTGCACTCAGCCCCAGCTGATGGGACGGCAGGCCTCAAGTGGCCAACTTTGCTGATTCTTGGGGAAAAGCTGAGGATCTCAACTTGAAGGAATTTTAAATGCCCATTCAAACTGCTTCAAAGAAAGCTCCCAGGCCAGAGAAGCCTGTCGGTGGCAGGAGGTAGCCCGCTGACCCGAGGTTCAGGATATCTGATTTACAAAAACACAGTCGAAGAAAAGGAATCAAAGAATGCAGCGACAGTCTCAGCTCTAGTGACACAAACTCAAATGATAAGTATATAAGTTACACATCCAGTGTGCCCATTATGCAGGTCTCCGGGCAGAAACAGTGAGTCCAGCAGAGGATGGGAAGATACCATCTACAAGATGCACAAAGTTTAAGTGAAATAAAACAGATACACAAGCTTAAATGTCACATGGGTTTCTTTTACATGAGCAGTGCAATGTAAAAATGAAGAGCAAGGTAAAAAAGATAATAGGAATCAAGGAGACAGATTATTCTATAAGGGAAAGGCGTTTAAGAGCTGGAGGGAGGAGTGCAGGAATAAAAAAGGAATTGGGATGTGTTATGGATCTGGGCCAATTTCTCCCAAGGAATGTGAGCCTTATGTGCTGCATATACATGTACTGATGAGCTCAAATAATTTTTTTTTTTTATAAAAAAAGATACACAACACAGCCAGATTAAAGCAGTTCTAGAATTCAGGGTGACATAGTCTTTCCCTAACTGGAGACTGCTAAATGGGATTTCCACATGAGAAATGAAGGTGAGGGCTTAGTCAGGGTAAGATTATGGATTCCCAGCAAACCTTAGCACCCTGAAAATTTTTTTAATACACAACATAGCATCCTCTTGAGGGAACATAAGTTATATTTTCTTGGGTGCCAGGTAAGGCTGTGTCAGGCCTTCCAGGTCGCTAGGACAGTTTGCCCAATCCAGATTTTATTGGTTGAAAAAGCACATGTTGCTTCTCCAGCCAGCTCCATTGATTCCTTACTTGCTTCAGGAGGATCCTGAGACAGAGCAGGAAGCAGAGGCTTTGGCGATCCAAAGTCCCCTGCGAATATAGCCCGGGCCCCTTGAGCACCTAGTGGGCATCAGGCCCTGTGGCTCAGCTGCCCTGCCCTGACAGATGCTTGCTGTTTTACTCCTGAGAGACGGGAAGAGTGAGAAGAAAAACTTACCCGCAGCCACTCGGCCAGAGGGACCTCGGGGAGGGACAGTGCCAGGACTTGTGGCCTTGCAAAGCTCCACCAGTGCCGTTCCCTGCACGGAAGGAGGCTAGGAATGGCAGGGGACAAATGCATCTGAATACGGATTCTAACTCACGTGGAGCTGCTATGTTAAAGTAACATGAGTTATTCACTTTACAAAAGCAAAATATGCCTCAGGGAGGATTATGCCAAACAACTTGATATGTTTTTGATGTTGCAGAAGGTATCTCTGAATTTTTCAAGGCATAGTTCCTATCCATTAGCAGCATAACACTGTGGATAGATAATAATCTTTAATATCAGCCAACAGATATTAAAGATTATTTAATTATCTGTCTGTCTGTCTGTCTGTCTACCTACCTGCCTATCTATTTACCTACCTATTACCATAGAATCCCATTTAAGTCTCTGGATTATGTTTGTGTGTGTGTGTGTGCTTTTAAATTTAAGGCAAATATAGTGGTCCCTCACTTACCATGGAGGCTACGCTCCAGACACCCCACAATAAGTGAAAACCAGTGAGGTAGCAATATTATATTTTAGTATTTATACACATTTTAAGGCTTTATAAATCCTTTCCACACTCTTATAAACCTTTCTCGCACTTAAAAAAACACTTCTCATATTCTTAACCATTTTCTAAACCCACACAATTTTAGCAACATACATATACTGTACAGAACTACGAGATCCCACAATATAGTGAAAAATCCACAATAAATAATTGAGATGAGTATTTTTTGAAACCTGCAAAACAGCGAGTCTGCAAAAGTCGAACAGCTAAACAGCGAGGGACTACTGTAACACTGAATATGGTGGTGCACACCTGGAACTGCAGGGGCTCGGGAGGCTCAGGCAGGAGACTGCAAGTTCCAAGGCCAGCCACTTAGCATGGTGCATTAAAAAATCAAACCAAGAGAACAAGTAGAATAGCCACCCAGTAACTTTGGTGTTGTCAGACCAAGAATATATTGACTAAGACAGATATAGCGTTAGTTTATTTTCCCAAAGCATTTATTTCTCTCCCCTGCTGCATTCAGATATAAGTTAATGTGTGCTAAAGCAGTGAAAATGTTGTTGTCTACATTCAGTACATAATTTGCTATTTACATGCATAACCTTAGCTTTGAACTTCTGGACAAGATGTAGACTGTAATGGAATGCAGGCGTGGGTCGGCTCAGAGACTTAATCCGGCCATTTCTGGCTGTGATTCCTTCTCACCTCTGCTTGGCTTCCCCAACTACAGCTCAGCCCAAAACACTTTCTTATTCTGGGAGCAGACAGGGGGCCGGAGAGCCCTGTCATTGCTAGGAAGTTTTACTTTATACTGGTGAAATTCAGCCCTGCTATAAGTGGGGGATGTTGACTCTTTGTAAAGTTCCAGAGAAAAAGTCTCAAGAGTATTTCTCAAAAGAAAAACTCTTTTCCTATTGGAGTTCCTGAATATATTGACAAAAGGACTAAGCGAAGTTATTTTTGTTTGTTTTTTTGAGACAGGGTCTCACTGTAGCTCAGGCTGGCCTTGAACTAGCAGTGATCCTACTGCTTCAGCCTCCCAGGTGCTGGGATTACAAGTGTGTGCCAGCTAAGAGGTTATAAGAGAAAAAGTTTAAAATAAAACAAAACCTATTACAATGTGCCCTGTGTCCATGTATGGTCACATTCTTTCATAGGCTTAATTTTATCAACTGCTGTTCACTTTTCTTTTTCTTTTCTTCTTTCTTTCTTTCTTTCTTTCTTTCTTTCTTTCTTTCTTTCTTTCTTTCTTTCTTTCTTTTTTGTGGAACCGGGGATTGAACTCAGGCCCTGCACTTATTCAACTGAGCCATCTCCCCAGCCCTTTGCTGTTCACTTTTTTAAGAAGTAGGACAGTGACTGAACTGGATGTAGGGAAGGCAGTAAGACATTATAAAGATACAAAGACATTCTACCATTCTCTTCCTTCAAATATCCCAGATTCTAGCATCCTTTTAGTAAATAAGATGTATGACAACAATTATCGGCGGCGCTTTCTCTACAATGGCGTGCCCAAAGTCAACTATAATACACATATCAGTCATGCTAACAGGAGCAATGAGATCAGTGTGCTTGGAGGGTTTCCCACAGGGAAAAAAAATTGTGCTCTGTCTTCTGTCTTCAGAAGTTGCTTTTAGACATTTAACAGTGGCTTCTCCTGGGCCGCAGAGCTGTACATTTAATGAAATCAGAATCAAAAATTACTGGCATGGACCTTAGGGAGAGGGGATACAGGATACACTTTCTACTGAGAGATAGAAATACACTTTCTATTGAGAGCTTTGCCTTAAGAAAATGTCACCAAACCAGTTTTTAGTAACTGACAAAGCCAGAGAAAATCATACCACAAATCTCCAGAGCCTTTGCGATGTGCCAGACACAGCCCTTAACAGGGTAGCCCTCCCTCCCTGGTGAGTCCTACTTTCACTATTTAAGAAAAGAAGACAGTAGTAGTTCTACTTCCTACATATGTACTGTACTTCACTAGGCTGGGTGGTTAGGCTGGATGGAGCAGGATGCATATACATTGCTACAAATCTTTTTTTTTTTTTTTTTTTTTTTGGCAGAACCAGGGATTGAACTCAGGCCCTTGTGCTTGCCAGGCAAGGGCTTATTCTACTTAATCATCTCCCCAGCCCCACCATTTTTTTTTCTTTGTCCATTTCTTCCTCACCTCTGGAAAATTGGAATAAGCGGAGCAAAAGTCAAGATTGTAGGAAAAAGGGAGAACGATCAAAACTTGCAATAAAGTTGAATATATATATATTTAGTACAGGGCCTCACTACTCAGCTCAGACTTGTAGTGATCCTCCTGTTTTCAGCCTTCCCAGTGCTGAGATTACAGGTGTGCGTCACCACACCCCACCTCTCTGTGGCTGGCTCAATACGCCTGGGGGCAGAGCCTGCACAGTCAGGGATCAAACCCTGATCCCTGAGCTCGCCTAAGCAGGCACTTAGTCCACTGAACTATCTCGCTGGCCCAAAGTTGAGCATCTTCATCAAAGAAAGCGTGCTTTAAACTTGTGAGTTAGTATTTTTAATCCTTCAGTAGGAACTGCCTCTACATGTGGCAGCTGAGAAACTAGTGTTCCCAGTTGTGACTGAGTTGGTTTTAAGCTCACCTCGGACAAATATTTCTGACACAGCCACAGGCAACTGGCTGTAAACAGAACAATGCCACAACTGCACTGCTACACTAGCAGGACCCAAGAAACACAGACCCGGGTTAGAACACTTCCACTCTGTTTTCTACAGAAAGTAAAGCCAAAAGCTACATATATATCTATTACTTTCTCTCCCTTCTGCAAGAACTCTTGTATAATCAGAGTTCTGGAGAATTGGATTTGTCCTGGATCTTGTGAGAATCTTGCTAGCAGAGACTGGCAAATGCCTTTGCAAAATCAAGATTAATCCAAGGCTCAGGATCCTCTCCTAAAGAAGCAAAGGTTAAAGAGTAATCAAGTGATGGGCACAGAGAAGCTGTTTTGTTTAGAAAAAAACAAAAAAAAAAAAACAAAAAACCCACAAAAAACAGGATCAGTCATCCTTAGCTCCACAAAGATTTGACTTAGGATGAGTGCCCCAACCTGCTTGATCATATATTTAACTGAGATATTTGTCAAAAATCAGGCTTCATAGCGGAGTGTGGCACCTGCCCACCATCTCCCTTCTTGGGAAGCTAAGAGAGGAAGGCTGTAAGTTTGAGGTCAGTCTGGGCATGGTTCTAATTCACCCCAGGTGACTTACAATTGAGAAATACTATACATTTCTAAACCAGGAAACTATACTAATCTAACAAACAAAAAGTTTCTGCTATTTGACTTTTCTGAACAACCAATCCTGTAGCTAGTAACTTAAAATATTACTTTTGTATAAAAAATGACTGTAGATCCCAGACAAAGTCAGGCAGAAAAGCTCTCTTGAAAGAGACATGGGAATTATCTTCTAGAACATTCTTCCAGAGTCCAGCCCCTCGGCTGGCAGCAGGTTCCTTGGTTTTCTTTTCCATAGAGGCAGAGTCTACAGAATTCACAGGCCAGATGCCTTTCCTTTAAAAGCTGCACTTGGGGCTGGGGAGCTCGGTGGTCTAAGCACCTGCCTGGCAAGCTCAAGGACGAGGGTTTGATCCCCGTGCTGGAACCAAAACCAGGGAAGGTAGCACACGCCTGTAGTCCCAGCTCTGGGGAGGCAGAGACAAGGGGATCACTATGAGTCCGAGCTGGTAGCAAGACCCTGTACCAAATAATAAATATATGATTTTTAAAAATAAAAGATTAAATAAATTGAAAAGCTGTCATGAATCCATGAGCTTTTAGAAGCAGAATTTCTTCCCAAGCCTCTGTAGAGTCATAAATAATACCTTAAGGAAAAGGACTATTAATTTACCTCAAAGGGAAATTGTCAGATCAGCTGTGTATGTTTAGAATTCCAATAAGGATCCACAGAAACAAACCCAAATGACTTGAGTGCTTACAATTTAACTGGTGAATCAATTGTAGGTCACTAAGGGACCTGCAGAGGAACATAGGCTACGGACATCACTTTTTAAACCAGAATTTTTATTTATTTATTTATTTTTTTTGTGCTGGCAATTGAACTCAGGACCTCGCACTTGCCAGGCAGGCGCTGTACCACACATTGACCCCTAAACCAGATTTTAAGTGTACATATCGGTTAGAGAGATGAACACCGAGAAAATTTTCTGACCACGACTTTTACTACCATCTGCAAACTACCTTTTCCCTCTGCGAGTGCGAGCTGATCTATTTATTCCTGGCAGAGAGAAAAGGGGACGGAGCCCAGACGCCACGAGAAAACCACTCCGGAGAACTCGGACCAGGGCCAAGGGCCCAGCCCACCTGAACGAAAACGAAAGGCGGCCACACGCAGCCCGGGGAACCCAGGCTCTTCCTGAACTTCGCGGGGGTGACCCCGCGTCCTAGCGCAGGTGCGGGGACGCGGTCCCCGGTGCTGCCGAATAAATAACGCGGGGCCCGCGCGAAGGGAGCCGCTCCCGAGCAGGTGCGGCCGTGGTCGGGTTTGCATCCGGACTCGGCTCCTCGCTGCCGCTGCTCCGCGCTCCCCGGACCTTTGTCCGCGCCACCTTTCCCGCGGCGGGGCTGGGCGGGCGGGAGCAGGCGGAGGGCGGGCGGGCGCGGCCCCAACGGCTGGGCTGCCGCACCGGCCGA
>NW_004524655.1:8643751-8651804 GCF_000260255.1 Octodon degus | reverse complement strand
GGAGCGCCAGCCGAGGCGGCCCCGCGAGATCGGCTCCAGGTACCGCCTTGCAGGCTCGGCTTTGCGCTCTCCTCCCGGGCAGCGCCCTGGATCGCATTTCCAGGGTAGTGACCCCGGCCAGGGCTGCAGGGGTCTGCCTCTGGTCTCCTTTCTCCTTCCCAGAAGTTACCCAATGACTCGGGATGGAGCTGACCAGAGGCTGGTGGGTTTCTGTGTTCTTTTCAGGCTTGGAGTTTCAGAAACTCAGGGAGTTTGAAGATTTTTAATTTTTTTAAAATAAGGCTATGAGACTGTGTGTCTAGGACGGGTGGTAGTAGCGGTGAGTGGCCTAGCTTGACAACAAGGACATATGACATTTCTAAGGGTATTTCCAGAGGACAGTTGTGAGAGATTATTTCCTTTGCAAATGGGAACTTGAGTGTCCCTGAGAAACGTACACGACACACCCACCTTCCTTTTCGTTCTTATTATGTAGGATTTTCAAAGTGGTTATGGTTGAAGTTGAAAACATGACTCGGAAAAGAATAAAATTCATCTGCTTCCATGTTTCAAGAGTGTGTTTTCTAGATCTTGACATTTGGGTTCTAGAGACTTCCTTCTGCCCTTCCCCTCCATTAACTGGAAAGAACCTGGAATTTCATTCTTTGCATTCCCTTCTGAAACCCTGTAGAATTGCCTAGAATTGTGACTTGTGGTGCCTGGGACTCTCTCCTGTTAGTTGAGCTCCATCTCTCTGAACTGTGGGAAAACTGTGGGTTTCTGTCCTGTTCACACTGTGGCTGATGAAAGCTTTGTTTTCCGCTTCTCTTTTCCTCAAGGAGATGATAGAAAGTGACATCTCATCCATGATGTCAGGAATCATCCGAAACTCAGGGTCAAACCACCATCCTACTCCACAGGAATACAGGTGAGGGCGGCAATGACAACCGACCTTATAGTTTTCGTTGCTTCCAGTGTTTATGTGCTGCTTGTGGTTTCTGAAACGATTACTCCGCTTCTGTGATTTTTTTTTGCAGAACTAGAAGGTCTTGATTTCAGAGTTGGTCTCTCTGAAGATGTCTAGGCTTGTGGCCTGGCACAGTGCGACCACTAAATGCCTGCAGTTTCTTGTCCCTTCCACTAGAGGTCCCTTCTAGGCTTAGTCTGCTTGGTCATCCTGATGACAATAGCAGCTATTGCTTCTCCTCCGCTGGCTCTAGCCAGGGCTCTAGAAAATACCCCCGCAGCCACACCTGCCCCCAAATAGAAAAGCTGTTTGCAGGGGAGTTGCTTTTCACCTTTCCTGGATGTTGGAAAGCTGGGAGCCAGAACCGGCTTCTTAGCCTAGCTGTGTGACGGCCAGCATGGGCTTTACCTCTCGGAGTGCCATTTCCTCATCACGAAATGATGCTGTTGAATTCAGTGATCGCAAGGTTTCCTCTAGAACTCACAGGCCCCAGGAGTCTAGCAGAAAATCACTTATTGCTTTCTTGATCAGGATGTAGCAAGGTTTGAGTAAAGGACTGAGAGGAATCTTCAGAGCCTGGTCTTTTGGTCTTTAAACCTCAGAGCTGGAATGGGCTCTATGGGCTCCACCAGGCCAGTCTCTTTTTTTTTTTTTACGGATGGGGAAACTGATGTCCAGAGAGAAGAGGCTCCGTGAGGACACGTGGCCATTGGGAGAGGGTAGGGAAAAGGGAGGCTTGGAGTCCTGTCCCTGTCTTTCTTCCTTGAGCCCAAGGCACCCTGACCTGGTTCCCAGAGCCCCAACCTCCAGTGTTTGTACCAAGTCTGGGCCCAGGGCCCCAGCCTCGATTAAGGAATAGGAGAGGAGCAGAGCAGGCTGAGAGGAGCAGGCTGTCACCTCAGATCAACCCTGTTTACCCAGGGACTGTCTGGCCCCCTGCGGGCACTACATTGCTCTGGGGCAATGCCTGCTGGGGCTGTCTGCAGCCCCCAATTAGAAGCAGGCTGCCTTCTGAGACCCAAAACAAGGCCACATATCCAAGTGGGTATTTAGAGACAGTCTGGGGCTCAAAGACTCACACAGCTGGGGCCAAGGGCAGCAGTGTGTACCCTTTCAGTTCAGCTAGAGAAGCTGCTCTGCTGAGCCCCATTGTGCAGCTGAGGAAGCTGAGGCCCAGACATGATACAACCAAGGCCCTCTGGGCTGCCTTCCAGTGCTAATAGGGCTTAAATAATAATAGGGGTAAAAAATAATAATAGGGGTGGAGCAGTATAAGGGCTATTAGCCTGAGCTCTAAGAGCCTCAGTTTTCGTCATCTGAAAAATGGGAATACAAGCTGCACCCACAGCATGGAGTTGCAATGACAACTAACTCATCACTTCTGGCTCTGCCACTTGCTAATGCTGCAAACCTGGGCAATTTCTCCTCACAACCCTCATGGTTTGGGGAGTGGGAATAACAAAAACTAGCATTGAAGGTTAAATGAGATCTTACCTACAAAGGTATGAAACTATCTCTGACCTCTACCTGGGTGCCCTCTGCCTGGCTGTCCTCCCTGAGGGTCAACTGCAAGTGCTCTAAGACATGGACTCTTATTCTTATGGAAATGAGCCTCTTCCAAGCCCACGGGTGGTCAGGGAGTCTAAGAGTCAGAAGAGTTGCCCATAGTCAGAAAATTGCAGATTCCAAGTCTTCCAGGTTTCTCACCTTTAAAATGGGGCATAAGCCAGATGTAGTAGTACATGCCTGTAATCCCGGCACTCCAGGAGGCCAGGCCAGGAAGATTCCAAGTTTGAGTCCAGCCTGGGCAACTTAGCAGCAAAGTCCTTTCTTAAAATAAAATAAAACAGGCTGGGGATGCAGGCCGGTGCAAAGGCTCTGTTTCAATTCCCAGTACTGAAAACAAAAAATAGTGTGGGTACGATGAGGACACAGGCCTCACGTACTTGCTGGGATGATTAAACAAACAGAACTCAGAGCAACAGCCACAGAAACTGTAGTCACTGCTGCCAGTACCTGATTGTCACTTTAGGGTTCAGCTTTCTATGCGATACACGTCCATGGAGGCCCTGGGGTTGGGGAGTACAGAGGAACCACGGACGAGGGCAGAATTTCTGAATCCAGGTGCCCAAGCCCTGCCCAGCACAGCTTGCCCAGCAGAACAACCCCTTACCACGTACCAGAGTGTCTGGGGCCCCAGGCAGCTGTCCCTCTGCAAAGTCAGAGCAGAGCAGGCTCAGCGTTCCACCTGGGGCCTGGCGGCGTGTACCCAGGTCACTGACCAGCTGGCAGGTGGGGTTGAGGTGAGCGGAGCAGGGATAATAAGCCTGTCCCTGTCAGCATTGTGTTTGAGGATGTCCATGACCATGGCTGCCACAGTTCTTTCCTACTTGTGTGGATGCTGGGGAGGTTTTCCTTATTGAACAGCCAGGATACCCAGAAGGCAGAGGAACCCTAATGATCACAATGGGAACTGTAGCTGGCGTGGGATCCTAAGCCTTCTACTACTTGCTTTTCCTGTCCCACGTGCTCAGCACTAATCCCAACTAGGTCCTCAAAAGCTGTCTCACAGGCACCCCTGTGGATGAAGAGCCCAAGGACCAACTTATTTAGATGTCCTAGCAAGGTGTCCTCTGCTGCTAAGTGTGGGGCTGGAGCACAGTAGCCTACATGGCTTCCTGGTTGTGAGACCCTAGACCTGTCACTGCTACTCTCTGAGCCTCTATTTCCTTATCTGGGAAACCATCTGATCAGGACCAATTCCCAGGAAAGTGGGAGCGCTGTGCACCAGCTCTGGAGCCAGGCATGAGGTCCAGCTCAGGGGGAAGGCGCTTTCTTTGGGGAGGGGAGTTTTATGATTATGCAGCAACTCTCTGCTTCCAAGCACCGTTTTTTTCCCCTGAATAATAGCTGAGAAGAAGTTTATGGGCTTCTCTTTCTCCCTGCTACAGTCCCCAGAGAATGCTTCAGCCTCCATGCAGCCTGCTTTGTACAACTGCCCGGCACTCTGTTCCCTGGGGCCCAGTTTGGCCGTTAGCTCTCAATGCCTGCATGCAGGGAGGGCAGGACCAACAGCTGGAGGCAGCAGCCCTGTCCCTGGGGAGATGTCAGGAGTCAGCAGCTAGCCGAGACAGCAAATTGCTAGCAGCCTCTGCGCAGGGTCACTGACGCTAGAGCAGAGGTCCTGGCTCTGGGGACTGGGGGCAGTCCTGACCCTAGGCAGAGCTATACAATGGCGCATGGAGCTCCTGCTTCACTTGACTTAGCCAGGTTCTTCTTGGCTGAAATGGTTGGGCACAAGTCCATTCTGGGAGGAGCTGAAAACTAATTACGAGGCACCCAGGTGCCTGGCACGTACTCGGCACCCAAGCAAGGGCACTGGTCCATATCACGGTTATAGGGACAGCCGTGAGGCAGGTACTGGCACTGTCTCAACCAACAGACAAAAATACTGAGGCCCAGCCATGATTTGTCCAAGGTTTTTAGGGAGGGGCAAAGCTTCAGGCTAGCTGCCTCCTGCCCCAATATTTGGAACTTAACCGAGAGGTCAGGTCCAACCAGTCCCTTTCAGAGGCTGAGAAACTGAGGCCCCTTGGAGCGGGAGGCTCAGTGATCCTTCACGCATGAACACCCTCTCCTGGATATTTACTTCCTAGAATTTCTGTCCCTGCCTTAGGAAATGAGGTGACCCTCCCCCCATCCCGATGGTAATTTTCATATCTGTGGTTCAGAATGCCAGGCACACAGGAAATATTTACTGAATAATAGCTAAGTGGATAAACGAATGGGAAAATACTGCACAAAAAGTGTAACTGCAGAAACCCAGGGAGGTCCCGAGCTCTTCGTGGGCCCTGCACTGGATGTGGGGGAAAGGTATGGTGTGACCTCCTCCCCCATAGGAGGAAGCTCACCCATTAGTTGTAACCTGGGAGTGACGTCTTCCTGGGAGTTTTAACCCTTGCCACATCTTTACATTCACCATACTCAAGGCAAGTGAGACAGTGTCTCAGCTACTTTATGCACATGAGGAAAAGGTCGCTGTCCTCGGATCCAGGCTTCTTTTGGGGTATTGCAATTCTACCCCCAGAACATGGGTGTGCACACACCACACAGCAAGCCCCAGGCCAACTATTAACACAGAAAGGAAAGATTATTTTTTCTAAACTTTGAATCAAATCATGTCACATTATACCCACTTTGGGCTCAGCAAGGCATTTCTGAGCTTCCTTAGAAGCTTTCTTTTTCCTGCAAACGGTTAAAAAGATAGCACAAAAGATATGTTTGCTCAATAAACATCTCTCCCGAAATGCTCTGCCCGTTTGTGTAATGGTTGGATAGGAAACCAGAACAGTTTGTGTTTGTGGTGAAGGGGGATGGCTTCTTACCAACCATCTCAGGAAGGTGGTGACACCTCTGTGTTGTCACCAGGGTGGAGACGATGGCCAGGGTTGGAGCCAGAAATGTCCGTATGGCCCTGGTGTGGTGATATGACTTAGCAAGCTCCTCTGGAGGCAGAAGGAGATAAGGGGGTGGGGTATTAGATAGGAACCTGGTTAGAAAGCTGAACACATTGGGCCCTGTCTAAGTGGTCATCTGATCTTTTCCTCGCATCTGCCCCATAGGAATCATTATCATTCCTTTTTACTTGTGGGGAAACAGAGGCATAGCAGTGAAGTGATTTGCCCCAGACTACACTGCCTCAGAGGGGTTAAGGTGGGATTCGAATCCAGATCAGATGTTCCTGCTCTGCTGTCCCACTGCCATTCACCTCTAAGAAACCCAAAGGCAGGTGTTAAAGGTGAGCTAAGATCCCCATGGAAACCGTAAGCATCTACCTGCATGTGCTCTGTGAAGCCACGTGCCAAGTCCCTCAGCAAATGCATCACATCCCTGTCCCTGTCCCTTTACAGTCACTGGACAAAGGCCGTGGGATCCAGTTCACCTGGGTGGGTCAGTGTTTGTCAAGTGGAGCAATGGGTCTCTCTGGTCTTGTAAGCAGGTGAATGTGCATTCATCCTGTCGTCCAGATGTGAAGCTTCTAGGAGGTCTAGGGAGATCAGAACAGCCACCTGGTGAAGAAGAGTGGCCATCTGGGCTGTGCGCAGACAGCAGCTTTGCGGGGACAGGCTGGGAGGTGCTGGGATGATGTGTGACAGCCTCCCTGGGAGCTGGTGCGTGAACTTGACAGGAAGTGGAGGGTGGGACAGGTTAGCCATGTGGGGCTGGGTGGTGAAGTCTGCCTCCTTTTCTTACTCTGGAAGGCACCAAACAAATGCACACAAGTGTCAGGCCCGTGCTGGCTGCTGACCAACACAGGGGCTCCCTCGTCTTTGTATTCACAGAGCAGAAAGATGTATACACATTTTGTTGCAAATGATGTGTTGTGTGGACATTCCCTGAAAGGACCAATGGGATGAGAGAGGGCCAGGGAGAGTGCCTCTGAGGAGGGGACAGCTAGGCTGAGATTCAGTTATGAATGAGTGCGTGGAAGAGCATTCTAGGCAGAAAGAACAGCATGTGCAAAGGCTTAAGATGAGTGAGAACTTAAGATGTTTGAGGAACTGAAAGACAGGTTTGCTAAAACAGAGGGAGTAAGGGAGAAGGGGGCAGAAGGACGGGGGTAAAGAGTCAGCTAGGGGTCAGGTCACGGTGATGAGCTTGGTTCCTACACCCTGATGAGTTTTAAGGAAGGGGACAGGTTCTGATGTCACTCTGGCTGTGGGGTGTTAAATGTATTCCCTCTGCAAACCGCGAGCCATGGCACCTTTCCGCACCTGTGGTTTACCTACCTGAGTCAAGAGACAAGCCCTGCGCTTGCCTCTCTCTGGCACGAGGACACGGAGGTCCTAAAGCATGTGTCACCTGCAAATTAAAGCCTGTTCATTTAGGATGGCTCAGTTGGCCTCCTGACCAGTGTAGGGTGCCTGTCATGGATCTTGCTTGTCTAGTGGAGTCCTCTGACCACTGTCAGTGTTGTCTCAGGACCAAGTAACAGCCAGATCCTTTTCTTTCCTTACACACACACACACACACACACACACACACACACACACACACACACGGGACTAAACCCAGGGCCATCTCACTGAGCTAAATCCCCAACAAATTTTTTATTCTGAGCCCAGACTGAACTCAAAATTGTGATCCTCCTGCCTCAGCCTCCTAAAGTGGATTAAGGCATGTGCCAGGCCCAGCCTTTTTCATTATTCTCTGATCCTTTAAAAGGAGCCACCATGAAGCTTTGGACTTTCTGCCTATGGCTTGGTCTATCTCAGCCAAACTGGCCAAGTAGACAGGAGAAGAGCTCTGGTGTCAGTCCCTTTGCCACTAATACCCTGTGTGGCAGATAGGCATCACCTCACCTCAGCTGGCTCCCTGAGAGATGGGGATGACAGGTGGCCACCCCATGTGCTGTCTGGAGACCAGGGGTGCAGGTCTGCAGGGCCAGGAGGAAGGTGGTCACTCCATGGCCTCTCCTCTGGGACTTCCCATGTCAGTGAGAAAGCTTCCTCCTGGGGCACAGGCAGCTTGTCTGCTGGCCTGATCACGGCCTCACGAATAGAAGGCCAGGACTTGGAAATGCAACAGAGATGCCCCAGAGAACTGAACACCCCACTATGGCCCAGCCCATAGGGCCCACTTCATGCCATGTCCCTAGAGGACAGTCACAGAAACATGAGTACCCCGCCATTGGCTTGTTGCACCCGCCGGCCATTATTCCATCTGATCCCTACCATGTTCTGAGATGGGCTAGCCCTCAGCACTCCCATTCTACTTCGGAGCAAGCTGAGGCCCAGAGAAGTGGAGGGCCACAGAGAAGCCTCGCAGATGCTAAGCAGCTGAGTGGGGTCCAAGTCCAGGTCTGACTGGCCCCTAACCCAAGCTGGTAGCCATCCCATGGCCACACTGCTGGGCTGTGCAGCTGAAGTGGGGGGAGAGTGAAATATTTCAGGGGCCCAGAGCTTCAGATAAGGCACAGAAGTGGGCACACGCCTAGCACAAGTGGAGTGAGCAGCACACAGCAGGCACTCAGCAAAGGTGCGAGCTACGCCCTCATTGGTTTTCCCAGTGTGCTGTCGTCTTCCTGCGACCCTAACCCCAGCACCC
>NW_004524655.1:8615776-8642506 GCF_000260255.1 Octodon degus | reverse complement strand
ACAGGGTCTCACTGTGTAGATCAGACTTGTAGTGATCTGCCTGTTTACAGCCTCGCAAGAGCTGGGATTACAGGTGTATACCACCATGCCCAGTCTCAATCTGTCTCAGCACACCCCAGGGGGCGAGGCCAGCACAGCAGGCCTTGGGATCGAACTCCCAGCCCCTGCATCAGTCTAAGCAGGCACTTTAATCCACTGAGCTATTTGGCTGGCCATGAGTTTGAGTTTAAATCACAGCACGTGGCGAGTGTCCGCTTGTTGGTGCATGCAGGATGTTCTAGATTCACAGGCCACGTTTCTTCCAGCCAGGAGAAAGGATGGGGGTGAGAGAGACAAGCCTACCCAGGCTCCAGAGGTGGTCTTCTGGGTCCTGGGCTCCATGGCTGGGGGACCCAAGGCAGGCCACTGCTTCCAGGCCGGTGTCCTTACTGGGGGAATGGGAGGGTGGTCATGAAGGTGGCAGTGGGGCCACAAGATCAAATGTGTAAGCAGCATTGGCTTAGGGCCACGCTCCCGCAAGGGGCTTAGTGCCCCAAGCCCTGTCCACAGAGGACAGCCAACCACTCACTCCTGCGTGACTCCACCTGGAAAGCTGGGTGTGCGCGCTCTTTAGTCCTCTCTGTAATCATCAGACCCCTGCTGGGGCCCTGGGACTTGGCTCCTCCTCTGGATGCAAGGTTCCCTGCTTCAGCACAGCAGGGGGCACAAGGGGTTGCCTGCACCCAGCAGAAGACTCAGCCGCTGTCCTAGTCTCTTCTCCCCAGGCCTTCAGGCCCTCGAGAGCTGGGGCTCTGGGGGTCCCCAGGTTGGCTTAAAAGAGGGAGGCCTGTGGCCAATTGGAGGGCTCCCTGGGCCTCAGAGAAATGATGAGAAGATTCTAGAAGGTACGGAGAGGGAGAAGGAAAGGCATCCATTGAGAAAGAGCAGAGGTATGAAGCACTGAGGTGGTGAGAATGACAGTGCACCCCTCCTGGGGCCCAAAGACACTGCTCTGGGGTCAGAGAATGGCCACCCCAGCATGAGGCACAGGGAGGTCAGCTGGGGATGGAGCTGCCAGAAGCCAGTGCAGTGGCAAGGGGCAGCCTGGGCAGTGTGGGCACCAGGAGCACAGTGGGACTGTGGGATAGAGCGGGGTCCACGGGGATGGAGGGGCCTGCAGGCCATGCCAGAGATGAGAGAGGAGCAGAGGATAGAATCTGCTAAGAGCGCTCATGGGGGCTTCACCTGCCTTGCTGCTACCCCATCTGCAGCTGAGGAAGCTGAGGCTCAGAAAGATCCAGAAGCACATCTATTGTCGCCAAGCAGGAAGGCAAGGCTGGGACTTTATCCTAAAGCTCCTCAGCCACAGTGACAGAGAAACTTAGGGACAGGCACATGTGAGGGTGGGACAGTGTAACAGCCAGAGGGACAGCAGAAGGAGCAGGTGGAAGGGGCTGGTCTTCTCAGCCCAGGGCGGGAGGCTCAGGGACCTGAAGTGACCACCCAAGGCCATACACCGCAGTCAAAAGCACTTGAATCTAGATCTGTCCCAGAGAAGCCCGTGCTTTGTCACAGCCCCAGCCACAGCACTCTGGGATGTCCGTGCCTCAGGTTATGAAATCTGGGTGACCCTAGGGAACTCCAGGTTGGAGAGAGGCCTTCCTTTGCATTGAACCCATTTCTGGGTGGGGGTAGTGGTACTGGGTCACTCAGCCCAGGTACTATGGAGCCCAGGACTTGGGGTGGGGCATCTCCTCCAGGAGACATCTACTATCTGCCCAGGGGGCCCAGCAACAGCCCCAGACTGAAGCAGAAAGATGCAAGTTCTAGTCCTGGTGACCCTGGTCCCAAGCACAGAGCTTTTGTTCCACCTGCCCAGCCTCAGTGTCCCCATCGGAAGATCAGGAGTGCCTGCTCTCTGTGCCCCTCCTGGGGCCTCTGCACAGACCCGGCAGGCAGAGGATGGCTCTGAAAGTGCCGGGCATGACAGCCATTGCCACAGCACTCTCAGGCTGGGGTACATGGACTCACCCTGTTTCAACCCACAACCTGACTCTTAAAGGGCCCCCACTATGTGTAGGGGTGCTGGTGACAAGGGGCTGAGGAATCACAGGCAGGAAGAGGGGAGCACGAGTCTCATGTGGCTGGGGTAGCATGGGGGACCCTGGGGTGCAGAGGGCACTCAGCCGGGGGTGTGGGAGGCACAGCCTGCCCAGAGGAGGTACCTGTTCTCAAGTGGGGCCAGGGACAACTGGCTGCCCTGCCCCCAGCCTGGCTCCCCTGTGATGTGAAGAGGCCTGAAGAGGCCCTGTGAAGTGGCCCCCGGGGATAGACTAGAAGGGAAGGAAGAACAAGAGGGGTGGCTGGCGGGGCCTACGAAGGTGGAGGTCGTTATGGAGTATAGGGGTGCCAGGCCGGGGTGGAACAGGTGGGTGCAGAGGGACCAGGGCCCAAGGAATGGGGAGCCCGAGAGGAGAGGAAGAAAATGAAAGCATCCTCAGCGTTGCTCTCTCTCCTCAGCGCCCCCACATGCTCAGCCCGTGCTGAGCACCTCTCAGTAATCCTAACTCCATCCTGCCCGGAGTCTCATTTTCTCCACATGGAAAATGGGGGTGGCAGAGAACTCAAGGTGTGCCACCCAGGAAGTGCTCAATAAATAGCAACACTTGGTGGCGGCAGGGGCAGGTTTGCAGGATCCACAAGCCTGAAGCTTCCAGACCCCTGGGCACCTGGCTGATGTTAGCAGAGGCGTTAGCACGGGCAGATGTAGCAGCAGCTAAATAAGTGCTCATACCACAGTGACTGTTCGATGCTGTTCAAAGTGTTTCCTAAGTAATAACAAACTTAATTCCCATCACAACCTATAAGAGAGGAACAATTATTTCCCTCGTTTTATAAATGAAAAACTGAGGCCGAGGGAAGTTAAGCTTTAGTAGCTCAAGGAAACCAGGATTAGAGTTGGTGCCTTCCCCCACAGGTGTGGCCTATGGGATTTGTCCACTGTTTGGCTCCGTGCTGGGTCTGAGAGCCTGGCTTTTTACAAGGCCTCCAACTACTCAGGGGCTTCGCAAGGTCTCTAGCCTGAGAAACGTGCCAGCAGGGAGCCACCTCCCTCCTCCGGCAGGGCAGCGGGGGCGATGGGGAGCCGCAGCAGGGCGCTGAGCAGGAACATGCTCGCACCAGCAGACCCTGGGAGGTTGGCCGGCCATGGGCTGGGGCGGGCAGTGGGGGCATCTTCCCCAGCAGGCGGCCCAGCAGGCCCTGCTGCTCCATCTCGCCCCATTCCCCGCAGTCTCTGAAGGCCTAAGGGGACAGATGGCAACACCCAGGCCTGCACTGTGGCTGTCAGCCCGATGAGTTACGATTAGGCCAAAGGGGTGGTAGGTGGGG
Source organism: Octodon degus (assembly GCF_000260255.1). Taxonomy (NCBI): domain Eukaryota; kingdom Metazoa; phylum Chordata; class Mammalia; order Rodentia; family Octodontidae; genus Octodon; species Octodon degus. The sequence goes on along the minus strand of NW_004524655.1, from coordinate 8,639,137 downwards.
TGCGCAGAAACAATAGCATGGCGACCTCAGGACAATGGGGCCACGTGCCACGGGGGAAACAGTCGTTTGTCACACAATGGGCCTGGGGGGGGGGCGGCAGCCGGGCCAACTGCTGCCGCAACATGACATGGGCCAGCCACACTTTCAAATCATCTCCAGGCTGTGTTTTCCTATGAGGCAGCCAATGGCAGAGACAGCCGGACAGTCACCTGATGCCAGCTGCGTGGGCTGTGGGCCCTGTGACAACTGAGCAGTGGTGGCCATAGCAACGCTAATTGTGGCCCTAAAATACAAGGAGGGAGGAGGGAGGTGAGGAGGGGGAGAGAGAGGGAGAGGAGGGAGAGAGGAGAAGAGAGAGGAGGGGAGGACAGACGGAGCTGAAGGCAGCCACGCAGATGCGGGACAGGGCCGCGGTGCCCTGCGGCAGCTTGCAGATGCATAGGGAAGGCAGATACCACCTGGCTGCCCTGTCCTCTCTCTCACCCTCTCTGCTTCATGTGGCCCTAACACTCCTGTTTTGGGAGACTGGGATTTGCACTGTGGGCCTCTTACAACACTGTCCAGCCTTGGGGGTGGCACAGTCAGTGGTATTAGTGAGGGTCCTGGGCCCAGTTGGAGGCTGCGTGCATTACAGCCCAGACCAGATGCCACTGAGAGGCCTGGTGCTGCCTAGCCCGAGGCATTCAGCACATCAGGTCCCCTGGGGCTGCCCCACTTGGGTATCTGTGTGGCTCCCGCAGTGGCAGCCTCCTTCCTTCCAGGGATGGCAATCTTCCTGGTCACATGTCTGTTGAGGTGGGGGACATCGGTGCTACCTGGGAAGAGCTCTGACTGCAGACTGAACTCTGCAGTTCTGGCTCTACCGCTTCCTGTGTCGGGAAGTGACTCCAAGCCTCAGTTTCCCTACCTGCAAAAGGGGGATATGGATATACTGTAGGTCTCAGAGTGACTGCAGAATCGCATAGGACTGATCTGTTGAGCTGGCTATCTACGCTCTCTCCACGTGGCATATGTCACCATGTTCCACGTAATCTACACAGGCTACAGCACGCCAGGAAAACACCTGAACTTGGAGGTGGGCAACCTGGGTGCTGTGATGGCTCCAATTCTGACAGGGAAGCTGGGAGGGACCCGGCTCACAATCCCAAGCTGCTCTGCACCATAGTGTCCCTAGGAAATCCTATAGTGCCTGTCTTTCTTGCTGGAAAATGAGAAGAGGGTGAGGATCCCTTATCCAATGTATTTGGGACCAGAAGTATTTCAGATAAGAGACTGTCCAGATTTTGCAATATTTGCACCTACATAGTGAGCTGTCTTGGGGATGCGACCCAGCTCGATGCACAAAGTTCACTTACATTTCATTTGTACCTGACACATCTACCCTAAAGCTGAGTGTGCACTGTACTTTTTGCATACTTGTGTTCTGACTGTGACCCATATGTAAGCTCATGGTGGAGTGAAAGGGTTTGAACGCTGAAGCATTTCAGCTGCTGGAATGCTGGGTAGGGTTGCTCATGCTGTAGCCGCTGGGCAATAACAAGCACGCCTGCCTGCTAGGGCACCTGGCAGTGCGGACTGGGCTCACCTAAAGGACATGAACAGTGCTGAGCCCGTATCTAGTGAGTGCTCAGGAACCTCGGTGTTTGTCACTTTGGCAGTAGGTGCGGAGGAGGATGTGGGGTGGGGAGACCCAGGGCAGGTTGGAGGGCCAGAGAGGCGTCGTGTGGTGAGGGGCAGGGGGTGCTTCCAGGAATCCAGGGGCCCCCAGGAGCTGCTGCCCGAAGCGCTCCCTCCCGCCCGAGCTCCCTGCTCCTCCCTGCAGACTCCTGCCTTCTACCAGCGATGATGACCTCCCTGGGGACCTGCAGTCGCTGTCGTGGCTCACAGCGGTGGATGTGCCTCGGCTGCAGCAGATGGCAAGTGGCCGCGTGAACCCAGGAAACGGTGGCGTGCCACATCCACACCCAGGTAGGCTTTTAGGATAGGGCAGCGTAAGGCTGGAGGAGGAGGATGGCTCCTGGCTCTGCCTCCCTTCATGGCTGCTTGGCTACAAACAGGTCCTTTCTGCCTCTCTGAGGGCTCTATTTCCACATCTGTTTAATGGAACTAAATCCACCTTCCATGGAGGGACTGGTTTAGGAACAAGAAGGGTAACCAGCGAACTGTGGCCCAAGTCAAATGCAGCCCTGGCCTGGTTTGCAGGGGCTGAGAATGGTTTTTAAATCTGGTGTGAGTCATCCCTGCACTCTGGGAGGCTGAGGCTGCAGGATCACAAACAGGAGCCCATTCTGGGTATGACAGCAGCAAGACCCTGTCTCACACACCCCCAAAATAGGCTGAGGATGTAGCTCTGCACAAAGGCCCTGGGTTCAATCTCCAGTACCAGAAAAAAAAAAAATTACCGAAAAGCTAAAGTGTACGGCTCCTTTTGCTAGAAGCCTTGGAATCCTGGAACACAAGAGGTAGTACATGGCAGCTTGTCACAATCTTGGCAAGTGGATTAAATGTTTAAACACACACGATGTTGAAGAAAAACAAAATAATAACCAAAAATGCAATCACCGCAATATGTTACAGGTGTGCCAAGTGTTGGAAAATCACAGTGAAGGGCCGGCTAAATGGTTCAGCGAATTAAAGTGCCTGCAAGCAGGCGCAGGGGCTGGGGATTCAATTCCAGGGCCTACCGTGCTGGCCCCGCCCCCGGGGTGCACTGAGATGGCAATTGAGACTAGGCATGTTGACCTGTAATCCCATCACTTGGGAGACTGTAAACAAGAGCCTCACTGTAAGTCTGATCTAGTAGTGAGACTCTGAATGCCCTGTAGACCATTCCCCAAAATGCAGGAAAAAAAAAAAAAAAAAAAAAGAAAAAAGAAAATCAGAGTGAAGTACTTATTTCATTGGGCAAATTGTTCTTGAGCAAAACATGTAAAGCAAGGTTCAGTTAGCAAAAGTTTTTTTTTCTGCAAAGGTCTAGGAAATACATATTTTAGTCTTTGTAGGTCCATCTGTAGCTCTGCTATTTCAGCACAAAACAAGCCAGAGAAATATGTAAATGAGTAGGTGTGGCTATATGTCAGTAAAACTTTATTTACAAGCCAGGTAGTGGGCCAAATTTGGCCTGTTGGTCAGTTTCCTAATCTTAATCTAGAAACCCGGTGGAGAGCTGTGTGATCTTGGGCAAGAGCTTTCTTCTGTGATCTATTTTTTCATCCATACTGATGCAATATAGTATTCAAAGTGGGTAAAATAAGGCAGGCCCTTCCTTTGTCACTGCAGCCTAGCATGTGAGTTTTGCTTGATTAGAGGTGGCTGCCTACCATCAGGCTGTGAGAATCTGGGATGGATTAGCCGTGCCTCTCACAGACCCAGCATAGGAGGTACAGTTCACACCTGCTATTCCTGAGCTAATTCTTGGCAGAGGGCTTGGCAAAGGGGAGGGGAGGCATAGCAGTATTTGGGACTGAATGTAGAAGCACTGGGGAGCTAGGGAATGTTTCTGATGAGATGGTATGAATAATGAGCTGATGTTTTACCTAATGGGTGACAGGAATCTAATATCACCTACATCTTCCTCATCCTCATTTATTATGGGCTCATATCTACTGGTATTTTATCTTGGGTTCAATAAGGCAATAGTTAAGAATACTTGATAGAAGATCTCATTCAGTTCTCATAACAATTTTATAGGCAGCTACTAAGCAATACTAGTAGCACAAATAAAAGGGGGAAACTGAGGGTGGCTCACGGTCACACAGCTGGTAGGAATGCCACTTTTTACCACTGTACCCCAGCAAGGAGACTCGCCAAGTGTATAATCCATGCCTGGTCCTGTGGGTGGGGAGCAGCTGTAGTCTGCAGCCATAGCTACCGTCTAGCCAGCCCCATGGCTTCTCTGCCTTTTCTCCTACAGGTGCCCTGGATGGGACAGCTGGCCTGCACGTGGGAGTCGCCCCTGGGCCTCTACTCCACAGCCCAGCTGGCATGGCCCCCCGAGGCATGCTGGGTCTGGGCCCCATGTCTAGCCACAGGGCCAATGTAAGTGCCACTGCATGGACTGGGTGCCACCCAGGACTGGGGCTCCTGCTGTCACCCTGACCCTCTATTTATTGCTCTCCTGGCCCAGCACATGAGCCAGTATCCAGCCAGGGGCCAGCCCTCACCCAGTCTGCAGAATGCACCGCAGCTCTACTCCCCTGCTGTCGAAGCGCCGTTCCCACTGCCCCCAGGGGTCCAGCAGGTATGATGCTTCAGAGAAGCCCTGGACGCAGAGGCACATGCCGCTGTCTTGGGCCAGCCAGGGATCTCTTTGAGGCTATTCACTGCCCAGCCACCCGGGGGATATAATTTCCAGGATGCCTGTGACATGAAATCATCCATTCAGTGTCTGCAATTCCTTCCACAGGCAGAGACAAGAGTGTATTCTGTGGCTGTAAACCCCTGCGGCCCACCTTACAGAGTGGAGGGGGCCTCACAGAGTGGGGGTGTGGGGATTGTGACTGACTTACGCTCTTCCTCACCTTTTCCCCTCTACTGTCTGCCCAAGTGTCCTTCTATGGGCCTCTACAGCTCTTCATTTGGGGCGCGGCCTCCCTATACCCAGGCTCACGTGGCAGTGCATTCGCCTCAGGAACCGCATCCCAAGCACTACCCTAAGCCCGTCTATTCCTACAGGTGAGGTGAGGTTCAAGGGGCTCAGGGAGGAGACAGACAGGGGAAAGGACTTCACCTACAGCGACCACACAAGCTGGGGGAGGTGACCCAGATTTCCAGGGAGAGGTTGGGGGAGTGGAGAATCCCTAGGTAGGACTGTTCTCACAAAGAACCACAGTGGGGCAGTCTACCCATTGGGGTCCACGACCTACTTCAGATGCTGGCACTCCATTATTCAAAAGCTGTGTGTCCTCAAGGACATTCCTTGGCCTCTTTGAGCCTCTTTCCTCAAATGCAAAAAGTCATCAAAATAATAGTATTGTGAATCTCGGGTGTTTGGGGAAGGAGGAGCAGCCTAGGGCTTTCTAAAGGCCCTAGACATTAATTATGGGGATAAGATAAAAAGAGGTGGGTGGGAGAGACAGGCCTGGGGAAGGTGCTGAGAGTGTCCACTAGGTGAGGTTGGAGCTTGTTCATGTGGGGGCCAGCAGGGCAGGCTTCCTGACAGAAGGAACCTCAGGGTGTCAACACGAGTTCGCTTTGTGCCCTTGTGTTCCTTCTCTTGTCTCTAGCTGTCTGATCGCCATGGCCCTGAAGAATAGCAAGACAGGCAGCCTGCCTGTGAGCGAGATCTACAGCTTCATGAAGGAGCACTTCCCCTACTTTAAGGTGAGGATTCCCACCCATGGTTGGGTGGTTGGGTGCTAGAACTACCCTGATCTTCCCCTGGCACTTCCACAATCCAGGGCTGGCCCTAGGCCCCAAAGCCCCCCCCTGGGGGGCTCCCCGCTGTATCTGTATATCTACAACTAATGACACACGCATGTGCATGCACAGAAAGGCATTAGAAAAGAGAAAGGGAAGGGGTGTTTGGACTGAGCTCTGATGGATGAAGAGTTCACCAAGCACCTGGGGGGGGGGACGGGGAGGGGAACAGGTCTAGTTATGCAGCACAGACTTAGTAAACCATGTAGCACTTGGCAAGAGCCCTCACCTCTCTGAGCCTTAATATCCTTATCTGTAAAGCGGAGAGCACACCCAGTTGGCAAGTTTATGACGATTCTGCTCAAAGAGATCTCAGTGGCTGCTGGCATAGGGTTTGGCCATTAGTAGTGCTATCCTTGGTAGCAGCAAAGCAAAAAGAGCAAGAGATCAGAGGGTACCCGGCTGCGGAGTTCCTGGCCAGGAAAGAATCCCTAGCGGAAATAGTGCAGCATCACGCGTGTGTACGCAGGGTCTGGGTACGTCACAGCATCTGGTTACCTAGCAACAACGTGAGCATCTCAGAGCGATTTGCATCCAATTCACTTGAGCAGGTACTCACAGAGAATGAAAGCCGTTCCCACTTGCTGGCTGCTGAGTGGGCAAGGCGGAGGATGACGTGATTTAGTCAGTGGGCGTGGGCGGCATCCGTGTAGGAACAGGAGCCGCCGATTGTGCTCCCCGTGGACCTCTCTTTTGCTTGTCACTTGACGCTGACTACCGGAGGCTGCCCTGAAATCTCTGCCATGATGGTGTCCTGTCCTGTCAGGAGGGAGTTTGGGGGCACCCCGGCCAGGAAGGGCTTTACTGGGTGGTCTCTGAAAGGGTTATGAGCCCTGCGTCTCCCCCAGACGGCTCCTGACGGTTGGAAGAACTCCGTGCGGCACAACCTGTCCCTGAACAAGTGTTTTGAGAAGGTGGAGAACAAGATGAGTGGTTCCTCACGGAAGGGATGTCTCTGGGCCCTGAACCTGGCCCGCATTGACAAGATGGAGGAGGAAATGCACAAGTGGAAGAGGAAGGATCTAGCCGCTATTCACCGGAGCATGGCCAATCCCGGTGAGGCCCGGATAATCCCACCACGCATGCGCACATGCGTGGCCCTGTAAACAGGTGCATATGTGCGCACGCATCCATCACCTCTCTGCCAGGTGTGTGCACACCTCAGGCAGGATGATGGGGAAGTACATGTCCAGTGTGCCGTATCCATCCCTGCCCAACAGCTGGCAAACTGAGACATCTGGATCATAAAAAGCTGTTAGCTCACCATCGCGTCCAGTTGTTTGCGCAGAAATGCTGCACTACACTGAGATAGAAGAGGCATTTAAAATTAACACCCAGGGTGGGCTGGGATGCAGGAGCTAGGCATCTGCCTGTGCAGTGGGTGGGGACATAAACTGGGAAACTTTGTGTGGGCAAAACAATGCATCTAAACCCTGCAAAGTGGCCAGGCTTGGTGGTGCAGGTCTGTAATTCCAGCTTTTGGGGAGGATTGCAAAGTTGAGGATAGCCTGGGCAACTTGGCCAGACCCTGCCTCAAAATTAAAAAAAAAATCAAAAGGGGTTGGGGGTATAGCTCAGTGGCAGAGCAACACTGGGTTTAGTCTGCAGCACAAACAACCATCCTGCAAACGCTCCTCATGATTTAGTCCTTTTATTTCACCTCTGACCGCTTATAAGGACCTCAAAGATTTTTAAAATTTTTTTTAAAATTTGTGTGTGTGTGTGTGTGTGTGTGTGTGTGTGTGTGTGGCCAGCTCAGCCCACCAGGGGGCGGGGCTGGCTGGCATGTGGTGCTGGGGGATTGAACCACAGTCCCTGTGCTTTGCTAAGCTTGTTCTAAGTAGGTGCTTTAGACCACTGAGCCATCTCACCAGCCCCAGGACCTCAAAGATTTGAGGGGAAAAAAGTATGGACTGAGTTATCCACACTTCCTTTCAGTTGCCCGAGAAACAATTGAAAGCCATCTAAACATTCTACAGTTAAATATGGTGTCATATCGTGCAAATTTATTTATTTATTTATTTTGCTGTACCAGGGATTGAACTCAGGACCTTGCTCTTGCCAGGCAGGCACTTATTCCACTGAGTTATCTCCCCAGCCTTCATGCAAATATTAAAGATAAAATATTTTAAAATTATTTTGGAATATAAAGAAATAGCAATACAATGAGTAAAATGGAAAGGTTATTAATGATTATACAGTACACAATTTTAAAATGCATGTGTAATCTGGGTGTGGTGGCACATGCCTATAATCCCAGGATTCAGGAGGCTGAGGCAAAAGGGGGCCAACTTTCTATACATAGTGATTTGAAGTCAGCCTAGGGTACACAGTTAGACCCTGTATCAAAAATCTATCTATCTATCTATCTATCTATCTATCTATCTATCTATCTATCATCTATCTATGATATATAGATATACCTATATATATAATATCTAATATATATATATATCATATCCCAGACCCATTTTTACCACAAATACACACATTTATTTAAAGAGAGAAATATGAATGTTCATCTGAGAAGAATGAACATTTATTTGTGAGTGGAGAAACCACTGATAATTTGCATTTTATTGTTATTTATGTAGTTTTGGTTTTTGGAGACAGGTCTCGATATGTAGTCCAGACTGGCTTTGAACTTGCTAAGTTGTTTTGGATGGCCTTGAACTCACAGTTCTCCTGTCTCAGCCTCCCAAGTGTTGGGATTATAGGTTTATGCCACCATGTCTGGATTTCTGATAATTCTATTCTTCACATATTTCTGCATTGGCTAAAGCATTTACACTGTTCATGGATTACTTTTGATGATTATATTTGATCTTTTAAAAATTAAGTGTGTGAAGGGGCTGGTCAAATAGCTCAGCAGATTAAAGTGCCTGCAAGCAGGTGCAGGGGCTGGGGGTTCGATTCCCAGACCTGCTGTGTTGGCCCTGCCCCCCGGGTGTGCTGAGATGGCAATTGAGACTGGGCATGGTGGCATATGCCTGTAATCCCAGCATTTGGGAGGCTGTAAACAGGAGAGTCGGGCTGGTGAGATGGCTCAGTGGCCTAAAGCACCTACTTAGAACAAGCTTAGCAAAGCACAGGGACCACGGTTCAATCCCCCAGCACCACATGCCAGCCAGCCCCGCCCCCTGGTGGGCTGAGCTGGCCACACACACACATACACATAAATAAATAAAATTAAATAAAAAAAAATTTTTTTAAAAAAAAAAAAAAAAAAACAGGAGAGTCACTATGAGTCCGATTTAGTAGTAAGACCCTGAACACCCTGTAGACCCTTCCCTAAAATTAAAAAAAAAAAAATTAAGTGTGTGAAGTGGGGCCATCCAAGGGGACTCTACAGGAGAAGGCTGCTTTGGCCAGTCCCAGGAACCAGCAGTCTGGCCTGAGGGGGGCTGCAGCTAGTTCAGAAGGTGGGGAGATAGGCTACATGCTGTAGGAGCCACAGGCCCTGGCTGAGGGCAGCACAAGGTGTCCACCCCATACAGCTCTGGGACTTGGCTTGGGAGGTCATTCCACCTTCTAGGAGTGTCCTCATTTCTAATGTCTGTGCTACTCCCGTAGATTCTTGGGACCCTGATGGCCCAGGCTTCGTGTGGTGTTACATTCAGTGAGACGGGAGCCAACCACCTTGTGCCAACAATCATTTCTCTTTTCACTTATTTATACCCAAGAATACTAAACAGGACACAGGGTTTGTTTGTCTGGTTTTGTTTTTGGTGTTAGGGATCAAACCCAGGGTGCCGCACATGTTAGGTGAGCATTCATATCCCTCTGCTCTCATTTATTTATTTATTTGTGAGAGAGAAGGTATGGCTAAGATGCCCGGGTTGGCTTTGAACTTGTGACCCTCCCATCCCAGCCTCCTGGTTAGCTGGAATTGCAGCCCTTTGCCAACATGCCTAAGGAAGCATGTAGTTTTTAACCCTTAGCAGCACTTCTTAATGCCGTGTTTGTAACAGGAAGTGACTAGCCACCTTTGTATGGTAAAACTCTTGCTCCCGTCTTGTGGGATCCAGAATTCCTGCCTCACTGTCCCTTTTAGGCCTCATCAGAGGTCAAGGGAGTGCTAAGGTAACAGGCCTGTGCCGTAAGGCACCGACCAGAGGAAGGGTTAGAACATTTGCTGGTGCCTGTCACTAATCGAAGGCCCAACGCCATTCCTGATGTCATGCTGTACAGGGCATGACCCCATTTCATAGACGAGGAGAGTTACAGAGGCATGCTGAGGTCGCCCAGGCCTAGGCTGGGCTCTGGTCACTGCAAGGTATCCTTAGTGACCTCTCCCACTTGCTTTCAGAGGAGCTGGACAAGCTGATCTCGGACCGGCCAGAAAGCTGCCGGCGCCCTGGCAAACCAGGGGAGCCCGAGGCCCCTGTGCTGACTCATGCCACCTCAGTGGCCATGGCCCACAGCTGCCTGGCAGTCTCCCAGCTCCCACCACAGACACTGATGACCCTGTCCCTGCAATCCGTCCCCCTGCACCACCAGGTCCAGCCCCAGGCACATCTAACCCCAGACTCCCCAGCACCAGCCCAGACTCCGCCTCTGCATGCCCTGCCCGACAGGAGCTGCAGCCCCATCTCCCAGCCTGCCCTGGGCAGGGCCCCCATGGACTTCATCAACATCAGCACTGACATGAGCACTGAGGTGGATGCCCTGGACCCCAGCATCATGGACTTTGCCCTGCAGGGTAAGGTTGGAGGAGAGGGGTGGTGGGAGCTGGGTAGGGAGGGGCCAGAAGACAGGGGAGCACAGGGCTGTCTCATCCAGGCCCGTCACCACAGCAGCTACCTAACGCCAGCACACTTAGCCACCACTTGATCAGCATCACCACATCCCAGTCTGCCATGTCCTCAGGGGCCACTGCCATTTGCTATCCTCATCCTGCCAGTGAAGACACAAAAGCAGCAAGAAGCATCCCTGGCCCAAGGTGACCTGGCCGGTGATGGAGCTGGGATTTAAACCCTGGTCTGTCTGGCCCCCAAGTTTTCATCAGTAACTACTTCAACACACATATGCCAACTTGAGGTCAGGTCATACTCTGTCCCATAGCTAGCCACATGGTCCTTGTCAGTAATTGAGATGTGACACTCTGGAAGGCCGAGGTAGGAGGACTGCAAGTTCAAGTCCAGCCTGGGCGTCTTAGTGAGACCCTGTCTCAAAACAACAATAACAAAAAAATAATAAAAGAAGGGTGTAACTCAGTGTGAATGACTGGAGTTCAAGTGTCAGTACTGTCAAATAAATAATGAACAGGTTGTGAATGAACAAGTGAAGAAAGAACTGGCCAACACTGTGGGTTTCAGTGAAGGCTCGGGAGTGTGCCCATTTGCTTACAGCTTACACGAGTACCCCTGCTGTACACCAGCCAACGCCCAAGCCTCACCCAGCAGCTCCACTCTAATGAGGCTGGCAAGCAAGTTAGTGGGTTAGTTAGTCAGTTACAGCTGTGCTCCTTCCTGCCTCTCCCCTGAATGGCTGTGTTGTTAAGTGTGCCAAAGAGAAATGTGGTTTTGTTCTCCTGGCTTTGACCATGAGATACCATGTAAGGAGAACTAAGTGCTAGGGCCAGGGAGATAGCTCAGCAGCATAAATACCTGCCTGACAAGTGAAAGGTCCTGGGTTCAATCCCCAGTTCTGGGGGGGGGGAGAGAGAGAGAGAGAGAGAGAGAGAGAGAGAGAGCTTACTAAGTGATTTTTTTTTACTATTTATTTATTTATTTATTAATTACAAGTTTTCTCCAGGCACAGGCTCTAAGGGATCCTCCTGTCTCAGCTTCCCCAGCACTGGGATTACAGGCATGCATTACCATGCCTGGTTTCGAGGCCAGCATAGCGTGCCCAAGCTTCTAGGGACAGCCCTGCATGCAGTACTGGGGATCAAACCCAGGTCCTTGTGCTTGCCAGGCAGGTGCTTAGACTGTTGTGCTATCTCTCCAGCTTATAACTAAGTACTTTTAAAACACCATCATGTTAAACCCCTTATAATGACCCTCAGACGTAGACCTTCTGATCATCTGCATTTTATTCTGAGGCTCAGAGACAAAAGTGACTTTCCCAAGGTCTCATGCTAGGAAGAGGCTGGCTGGGACTGGAACTCTGGGTCCTCCACACTCTTTATCTACCATACAGTGTTATCTTACACACCGCCCATGGTCTTTGGCTCTTCCTAAAATGGGGGATTCGATCTCAGGTCTGTTTTACCCGAAGCGAGCTCACCTGAATGCTTTTATCTTTGCAAGGGAACCTCTGGGAAGAGATGAAGGATGAGGGCTTCAGCCTGGACACTCTGGGGACCTTCGGAGACTCCCCTCGTGGCTGCGAGCTGGCGGCCTCAGGCCTGACCCCTGTCTCTGGCAGCAGCGAGCAGTGCTTCCCAGATGTGCAGGTGACTGGTCTCTACGCTGCGTACTCTGCCCCGGACAGCATGGCTTCGTCAGGGGCCGCTTCCTCCTCCCAGTACCTGGGCACCCCGGGGAACAAGCCCATAGCCCTGCTCTGAGCTGATGGCCTCTTCTGCCCCTAGAGCCCTCCTGCTGCAGGCTTGGGCAGTAAGGGCTGGCCTGGGTGTTTCTGGAAGGAAGACCCCTTGCCTTCCACAGGCCTCTCCTGAACATTTGGTGAGGCTGCAGGCTGGTCAGGGAAGCAGGTCCTCTCAGCCTGGTTGTGGTCACCTGGGCTCCTCCTGGGACCTTCTGGGGTCCTCCCAAGTTTAACGGACCGAAGAGCATGCAGCTCGGCCTTTCTCTTGCCTCCGGGACCTGAGCCACAAGGCTTGGACAGGCCTTCTCCTAAAGATGGGCCTACTCCAGCCTGGGCTCCTCAGTGACCCACAGCACTTGGGCACACCATGGAAGCACTCAGCGGGAAGCGGGGAGGGAAAACCCTTCACTTACTCTTCTGGGGTGGGTGTGGGGCGCAGGCTGAGCTGGATGAAACCTCTCCCTCGATAGTGGCAGAGGATGGGCCCAAGGCTAGAGAGGGGCTGGCCACTGTGGGACTTCTGGACTGACAGGCTGAACAATGATTCCTGCTTGGACAGCTCGAGCCTCACACTCTAGCCCCTGTAGTAGGATAGGATTTCATAGCGCAGCCTCCTGGGCCATGCCAGGCACTGAGACCATGTGTAAATTTATTTATATTTATTGTGACCCATTTTGTTACCCCGTGAACCCCACTGGACTAGGAGACTCCTCCATCCTTCCACATCTTCCAGCAATCCTAAATCCTAAATTATCAGTGAATCCCATCCCTCGCTGGCTCACCCATTCTTGGCAGCCCTGGGCTTCTTTTTAGAACAAGCAAGCACTTTTGATAACTGTGAAACATTCTATTTTTAATACTAGAGACCAGATATTTTTCTAACTGTCTAGTCATGATTCAGTTTCTCCCTATAGGCACCTAGGAAGGAAATCACCATGATCTGAGGCTTGGGGAGGTCCAAAAGGCCAGCAGGGCTGAAAATGAGAGAAACAGGGCAGGGCTCTTTGGGCACTAGGGCACAGGATGCCCCTAAACACTGGAGGAAAGTCAGCAGACTGGGGACTGCTGATCTACATAGTGACTGAAGTGCAGAACACTTTTTTTTTTAAAATGTTTTTCATACCGGGTCTCACTATGCAGCTCGGACTCGTAGCAATCCTCCTTTTTTCAGCCTCCCCAGAGCTGGGACATGCACCACCACGCCCAGTCTCCAGGGTCCACTCAGTGTGCCCAGGGGTGGGGCTGGCACGGCATGTGGTGTCGGGGATGGAGCCCCAGTCCCTGTGCTTGCCTAAGCAGGTGCTTAGTCTGCTGAGCTATCTCACCGGCCCAGAACACTTTTTATCAGCAATTTTTTTTTCTTTTGCCCCGTGCCCATTTTTATGTTTTGTTTCCCTTTCTGCCAATGACTGATTTCCAATCGGCAGGCTGTGGGGGGCAATTGGTTATCAGGGACAGCTGTGAGTGGCTGGGGACAGCTTTCCCATTGAAGGCAGAGACTGCCCCACCAGCAACAAGGCCACCAGCTTCTTCTCTCTGCCACCTGATGTTTGCCTTCTGTGTCTGGAGTTCCTGAACCTGGAGGTGGGCCAGCCAGGTGACCGACCTCTCTGTGAGGTCGGTATTAAGCCGTAGCTCAAGGCCCATCGTGAAGTCCTTTCAAGTTCTGGAACCTTCTGCTGAGCATCATGATCTTTGGACAGAGCCCAGTGTGTCCCTTGGACTAGTACTGCTCAGCGACTATCTGTGCCACGACTCCCACAGGTTGTTTCAGTTGCTGTTAATGAAGAGCCTGTGTTCAGGCAGCACCAACACCCTGTAGGTGTAGCGCTGGATGACTAAGTGTCTTTTGTCAATAAAGGCTAAGCAGTAGCTCTGTGGCTTATGATGGGGGAAGGAGGTATGGGCAAATGACACCACTCACACCACCAAAGCCAGATGTTCTAATCCCAGGTTCCCATTGGAATGGGGGCGGGGGGGAATGTTACTATCAATAAAATGGTCTAGGTACAAGCCCTGATAGACATCTCAGGTACAGACTGTAGATGCAATTCACTGATTCAAAAGTAGAGGCTCTGAGAGGTTGGGTAGAGCAGAGTGTATGTGCATATCAGACCCCCGGATGAGACAAAGCTCAGGGGCGCTGCTCTGAGCTGTCCCTTGGGTGTACACCTCAGGTCAGAGGAGACAGCAAGCACTTGCTGCATCCGGGCCCTTGGCTCATCACTGCTGCGGGTTCACTCAGTCCCCCAGCAGCCCCAGGAGGCATGGCTGATTACACTCATACTGCATGTGAAGAAGGAATAAATTGGGTGACTTGCTACTGTTAAAGCAGCAGAGGGTGGGCGTGAGATAGCTCAGGGGACTAAGCTCCTGCTTAGGCAAGCGCAGGGAAGGGGGTTTGATTCCTGGCCCCTCATGCTGCACTGGCCCCAGCCCTGGGCATACTGAGATGGTGACTGAGTCTAGGCACACACCTGTAATCCCAGCACTGGGGAGGAGGAAAACAGGAGAATCATTCCAAGTCCAAGCTGCATAGTGAGACCCTGTACCAAATACATAAATTAAAAAAAAAAGCAGCAGTGGGATCCAATACTTAGGAGTCTAACTTTTCAGCCCACCCAGGAAGTGGCTTACAGGCACACATCCCTGGCCTCCACCTGCCTGGGTCAGACCCAATTGCTGGACCCAGAGGCTCCAGGTTAGCCTCCCAGCTTACCACACCAGGGCAAGGAGGGCTCTGTATAGCTCCAGCAAAGGCCCTAGGGGGATGGACATTAGCGTGACCAGAACCGGCCCATCCTTCCTTTAAACCATTGTTGGGGTGCCTGGGGCTGTGATGCTCTTATTGGTTAAGCCCGAGTCACAGGGCCATGAGGGAGCTGAGCCTGTGCACAGAGTCTAGGCAGAAGGCTAAGGTCACAGGATCGTGAGCTCTAGATACCACCTGGCTTCAGCCAGCATCGCCCTTCCTTCCTCCATAAGGCCCATCTGCTGGCTTTGAAGGTGGAATGGGACTTCATGAAGTTGCAGATGACGAGGATTTCCCCTTAGAAACTCTAGGTGTCACACAGCCCTGCCGACACCTTGATTTCAGCTGGATTCTAGCTTGATTTGAGCTGGAGTTTGGACTTTTGACATCTAGAACTGTGAGATAAACTTAGGTTGCTTTGGGCTGGGGAGATAGCTCAGCGGTCTAAGCACTGGCCTGGCAAGCACAAGGACCTGGGTTCAATCCTTGCTATTGCTGCTGTACCAGCTCCACATGCCTGCAATCCCAGTGCTGGGGAAGATGAGACAGGAGGATCATTACAAGTCCAAGCAGTGTAGCAAGACCTTGTACCAAATAAAAAATAAATAAATTTTTAAAAATTAAAAAAACAAAAACTTAGGTTGGTTTAAGCCACCTTTTCAGCAACCATAAGAAACCAACACATGCCCCCTTTACAAAGGCGGTGACCAGGTAGGAGGGGCGAAGAAACTGACGTATTGTTACAGAGGCACAGAGAGGTGGGTTCAGACAACACTGAGCTTCCTCGTTGTCTCTCCTCACGTCTCAAGCTCAGCCCATGATGCCTGCTTGCTGCTGTGCCAGGCAGTGCTCATTAGAGAGACAGATTCAGTGCAAGATGTACAATCTAGAAGAATTTACGAGATTGGCTTGCAGTGGCTTCCCAGAGCCAGGTATCGGAGGGTGCAGAAAAGATCTGCTGGGCATTAGAAACCCAAAAGATCCATTATTGTTGAGTCCTGGACAAGTCTGTATCAGGAGGCTGAAGGGTCTGTGCTGGAAGCTGAAGAGTCCACTGGAAGTCAGGAGATGACATCCAAGGTAAAGGCAGACTCAGCTCTTCCAAAGAAACAGAAGTGACCTTTCCTTCTTTGTTTTCCTTTTATACTGTTCAGGTGACAGTCCTCCTTAGGGTAGAATTCTGTCCTCAGCAAATGCCCTCGGCCATGCTGAGAACTATGCTGATGCAGTTTAGTTGGGTGTTTCTTACTCAAGCTGACACAATCAGTTAACTGTTACACTGCTTTACAGGGGGAAACACTTCCCTAGGATTTAAGCCCAGGCCTGCAGCTCTCCCAGTTCCTGTCCTGGTGCTGCATTGCCTGGTACAGTTCAGAATTCTGAGGGGCCATTGGTGGAGTTTTGGGGGAAGGATAAAGAGGGCTGGTAACAGGTGGGACGGTGGATGGGGCCAAGTGTGGACTCTCTTGGACAAAGCTGGATGTGTTGACTGCTCCTCTTGGGTGCAGATGCCAAAGGTGCTACAGCTCCATGGGCAGCTTCAGTGGCAACCAGAGGCACGGTGGGGGTGGTGAAGGCTGGACTTCATGCCCACCCACCAGGGCGCCTGAGCCACCGATTTGTCCCCAGCATGAGAACCTGTCACCTCAACAGGGGTCTCCAGCATATTCCCAACCAGCTGGCATAAGACAGGAACCAACCTGGCCAGCAGACAGGAAATAACCATCTCATCTTCTGTGCAAGACACTCAGCCCCCCAAGCCAGAGCATTTTGGATTGACTTTCTTGCCTTCAGACCTCCTAAAAGTGACCATTTCTCTAACCATGGCAATCTGGTCAAACTTGCTGATTATGAGTAACTCCTGATGCATTTCTGGAGTCTGTGTGTCTATCTGTCATCAGTCTGAATGAGAAGGGCTAAGGTAGGGCCAGGACCACTTGGAGTGTTTTGCCTTTAGAGACAGGGTCATGCTAAGTTGGTCAGACTGGCCTTGAACTTGCGATTCTTCTGTTCGACTACAACACCGAATGAAACTTATTTAGTAACGAGCACGCCAGGTGCTTCTGAAGGTATTCCAAGGTTCAGAGCACAGAGGGTCCCTGGGTGAACCTGCTAACTGAGAGAAGGCAGCGTCAAGGGCTGGGGAGCCCAGGACATCCATCCAACTAGGACTGAGGGACCCTTGACACTTGCATGACTCATAGGGGAGGGAATAGGGAGGTGATAAGAGAGGGGGTGACCCCCAGGAGGGTTGAGGCAGTAGAACGGACAAGTGGGCAAGATGGATGCCCCATGGCTTCCTCTTCATGGAAGGCGAGCCTGGTTGCCTGCTGTTTCTTTCTCCAAGGGCCTTGGGGTCAGGCCCACCACTGCTAGGCTGGGCTGTGGGGGAGGCTGCTGTGCAGCCAGGAGAGGATCTGGGAGAAGGGACGAAAGCATTGTCACTGGCGCAGGGGCAGCTGGGTGGGCTGAGGTAGCAGAGGCAGAGGAATCTGGAACTTCAGGGCTCCCAGGAGGGGCTGTTAATACCTACCATGTTTGAAACAGGTTACCAAAAAGATCAGTTTTTGAGTTCAAACTACTTTTATTTGCTCCTGTCAGAGGCTAGGATCCAGCAAACCAATCCATGCACCCTGGAAACAAGCAGCGTTGGCAGCACGTGGAGAAGCTGGAATGCTGTGTACTCCTGGTGGGACAGAGGGTGGTGCTACGGAGACACTACAGGGATTCCCCGAACAATTAAGCATGCAGTTACCATGGGATCCCTTGACCCCTTCTTCTGGGTTTTTATCCCTAAGGAACTGAAAGCAGGAGCTCGAACAGATGTCTACAGAGCCATGCTCATCACAGCCACATGGGCCCAAATGCAGAAACGGCCTGTGACCACCAACAAATGAACGGAAGGACTTGTGCTAGGCCACCAGAGCGCAGTATCCTTGGCCCTGAAAGGGCAGGGCATTCTGACTCAGGCTCCACCAGACAGGCGTGTGCATGAGGACACAAGGTGAAATAAGTCAGATGAAAAAAGATAAGTCCTGTAGGATTTCAGACAGAAGAGGGCAGTGTCAGAGCGGGAAAGGAGGAGTTACCTGTCAATGGGTACAGGTTTTCCATTTCACAAACGAAAGGGGCTGGAGGTTGGTTGTATAGGAATTAAGGGCGACACCAGTGTTGGTGGGGACAAGCCAGTTGGAGCCCTAGCAACGAGGAGTTGGGGGCTCTGGCTCCTCTCTTTGAAGGCTGTGTGTGAACTTGGAGGTGTCTGCCCATCTCTGAGCCCAGCTTTTCTTGGCTACAAAACGATGCTAGAGTGAGTGTATGAAGCGCTCATCTCAGAGGTGCATGGGAGGATTCCCCTGATGAGGCTGGGTCCTGGTGTGCTGTCTGTGGTCCTCCACAGTGGCATCCGCTGTGGGAGCTGAGCCTTCGTCCCTTCCCTTTGGGACTGATGTTGGGGAAGGTACTTTCTGGGGACTGCCAGTGAGCTGAGCATTGTTAGCCAGGAGAGGGTAGTTTGTATCCAGGCTTGAAATCAAGCTGAAAACTCTAGGTGATCTACCTGGAGCCTCAGGACACCAAATAAACTCAGGTCTCATCTCTGGGAACCACGGAGGGCTGCCGGCCTGTAGGCAGGTTTGGCTCTGCCTTTCTGCCTCCCTTCAAGAGGTATTGGGGAATGAAGACACTCCTTCATGGTGCTGATTGGGTGGACATGAACGGCTGCCCCTGGGAAAAAGGGTACAGCTCCACTCTGGTGAGTACAAGCCTTAAGAACTTTGTACGGGTCTGGGGACTGGGGTACCGACATCGGGCATGGCCTGATGCAGGAATCTAAAGTGCTCCAACAGGACCGGTCCTCTCTTTCCTCTGCCCGTGCTGCTTCGCTTCTGTCTACCTGTCAGTGCGGTCTGCCACTCCCTGATTGGCTCTCTGGATGACACAGGCCCACACCCAGGGCAATCACCACCAATGGGAATGGAGAACTCAGGTTGGTCAACTGAGGAAGATGTTGGTAGGAAATAAATAGACATATGTTTTGGAGGAAAAAAAATTCCATCAAATAGTCACTGCTATTGATAAGCTGTGGTGGAAGAGAAAGGGTTCTTGTGCAGTTAGGATCTGTGCTACCTCAGGCTACCCTGGACTTGCCGTGAACCTATGCTATAAAAGGAACAGAGAGGACTCTGAAGCGAGAGCTGGATTATCTCCCGGTTCTGTTGCCGTGTGACCACCAACGTGTGCCTTTGCCTCTCTGAGCCTTGCTAATCTGCTAAAGAGGTGTGGAGAGGAGGAATGGAAATCCATGTAAAAAGCACCTGGTCCTCTCTTCCCTGCCTTCCTTCACTGCGGCTTCTCTTACCAGGCACATTGATGAGGCACCATATAGTTTTCAAAAAATAAAGCCTGGCAGTGCTTAGAAAAGAGGATGCTTTTGAGAGCCACAAGCCAGCCATCAGCATCCCTCCGCAGCATCCCCAGCTACTCCAGGGAGTGGCCATCCGCAGACGGAGAGCTCCAAGGAGAAGCGCCAGCCGCCAGCCTGCCTGTTCTGGTCCACGCATTAAAGTCAAGGCCAAAGCACTTCTTTCAAAAATAGTTTATTCTGCGTGTCAACCTGACAGGCTCTCTGCCCACTCGTCCCGGGAAGCAGCTATTTGTGGCTGCGCTTTTCCTTTCCCAAAGGAACCCTTTGGTTCCCAAAGCAACATCAGCCCCTGCCCCACTTCTTGGTGGGACATGGAGAACTGAGTTTTCTCTCTGCTCACTGTCATCTGCCAGAGCTGTCATGGGGTGATGGCCAGACTATATTATTTGTTGGTCTCGGGTACACTCAAGCATGCTAGCTCGAGGAGGCTTCCCTGGGTCTGCCTTGTCGGTGTCCTCCGGCCCCCACGCAAGGTCTAGTGTCCGCCACACACCGTCCTAATATGGATGCTCTCCCGCAGCCCGCCCACCTTAGCCTGCACATCAGCGGACTGCACCGCCCCCTGGTGGTAGATGAGCAACGGCTGCTCTCCGCGAGCCTTCAGCGGGCCCTCCAGGCCATCAGGGTCGTTTCAGAGAACTGGGACATCCCAGGGTGGGGGTACAGGCTGAGGACAGCAGAGGAGACCAGGGAAGACGGCCACCAGCGGTGGAAGTGGAGGTGGGGGATTTTTCTTTTTTTAAAAAAATTGTGTATTTGGTACAGGGTCTCTCTATGCAGCTCGGACTCATCGTGATCCTCCTGTTTCAGCCTCTCCACCTCTGGGATTACAGGCATGAGCCATCGCGCCCAGACTCTGTCCCTGGCTCAGCGCGCCCCAGGGGTGGGGCTGGCACAGCATGGGAGACTGCGGATCAAACTCTGGTCCCTGTTCTTGCCGAAGTAGGCACTTTGTCCTGCTGAGCTATCTCCCTGGCCACTGGGGGATTTTTCTTCTAGCGTGCACAAAAAAATGTTTTCAGGACAAGTCTTGCTCCTTGACATCTGTGCCTGAGATGGGCTCCAAAACAGCACATGCTATCTCACAAAGGTGCTCCTAGTTACAGCTCAGCATTCTACAGGCTGGTTTCAGTCAATCCCCTGCCATCAGGCTCACTGGGCTTTGTAAAAGGTCATCAGTTATTATTTTAACAAATACCATACAATTTAGTAAGGGAATAGTATGGCAATTATGCCAGTTTGACAACTTAGATGCAACAGAGTCGCTGAACTACACATCGCCAAAGCTCACCTATGAGGAAGTGGATTAGGACCACACTTCTATATAATGAGGTGAACTGGTGCTTAGAAACCCTCTATGAGGGCCGGCCAAATAGCTCAACGAATTAAAGTGCCTTCAAGTAGGCTCGGGTGCTGGGGGTTGTATCCACGGGCTTGCCGTGCCGGGCCCGTCCCTGGGGTGTGCTGAGATGGCAACTGAGACTGGCTGTGGTGGCGCATGCCTGTAATCCTAGCACTTGGGAGGCTGTAAACAGAAGTATCAGTATGAGTCCGATCTAGTAGTGAGACCCTGAACACCCTGTAGACCCTTCCCTAGAATACAGAAAAATAAATAAATAAATAAATAAATAAAAGAAACCCCCTATGAAAGATTTAAAAGAACAGCTGGGCATAGTAGTAGATGCCTAGAATCTCAGCCTGCAGGGAGGCTGAGGCCGGAGGACTGCACGTTCAAGTGCTGCTTGGGTAGTTTAGCAAGACATTCTTTCAAAGTAAAAAGGACTGAAGATACAGTTCAGTGGTATAGTGACCCTGCATTCAATCCCTAGCACTGTAACAACAACAGCAACAGCAATAACAACGACGACAACACGAAGTCAATCTTGCACAAAATGACAGTGAACTTCTCCTCGACCCACTGAAGTCAGCTTTTCCCTGATACCAAAGAAATTACATACATATGGTATAGGTTGATACATTGTTTCAACTTGAGACATTTAGAAGATTAAGTGACTCAGCTGGTGGTCAAGGTCCTCACTTCCTATGCATCTCATGCTGTGGAAGAGGAGGGCCTGGAGATGGTGTGAGTGCTACACTTCCCCTGGGGTGTGTGTGTGTGGGGGGGGCACTCACAGCATAAGGGAGGAAAAGAGGCTTGTTTCCCACCTTGCTCTTTCTGCCTCCACTGTCATGAACTGTTTTCCCCGTGCCATGAGCCACTCTCTCTGGCTTGGAACCAGCTGATTATAGACTGACCCCTCCCCCTCCACACACACACAAACTGTCACCTAAATAAACCT
The DNA here is from genome assembly GCF_000260255.1 of Octodon degus. Classification (NCBI taxonomy): domain Eukaryota; kingdom Metazoa; phylum Chordata; class Mammalia; order Rodentia; family Octodontidae; genus Octodon; species Octodon degus. Next base: position 8,617,746 of record NW_004524655.1, on the reverse strand, counting down.
TTCCTTCCTTAATTTTGGTTGTTAGGCATTTTGTCTCAGCCACAAGGTCGAGGCCGCACTGGGGAGCTAAGGGAGACCCTGTCTTACAGAATGAATACGAGGTTGGGGTGTAGTTCAGTGGGACAGCCTTTGCTTAGCGCGCTTGCGGCTGTTTGGTTAAGATCAAATCTAAAGCTACCTTCAGCCCGCGTGTGGTGCACACCTGCCATCCCAGCCCTCTTAGAACCTGAGGCACCGGGAGCTGAAGCCCAGCCCGGGCCATAAGTAGTGAGGGGCTGTCTCAAAATACAGAATTTAAAAAAGGACTGGGGAAGTAGCTCTATGAGAAGTATTGGGGTCAATTCCCAGTACTGAAAATAAATAAATAAAATTACCTTTCGGCCACATGTTTCAGCCAGAGTTATATATAAAGCAGAATTTGGGGGTTAGACCTGGGTTGCTCCCCCCAAAATGTCTCACTGTGTACGTGCAAATATTCCTCAATCCAAACAATCTGAGATCTGAAACACTTTTGGCCCCAGTCATTTTCAGATAAGGGGCACTGGACCTGTTTCTAGTTACGTTTTACTGTTAAAAGGATTTTGTTGAAAATGTGAATATTTAAAAATAATCTCACGGTGATTTCAGCTGTGTTGGGCATCTCCCCAGTTTATTTTTAACATGCTAGAAATTGCCCAAAGTCCAGGTGAGCTAGTGGCCTCTCCTGCCCCCAGAGGTGACAGCAGGACAGAGTGGACACAAGTACAGTGAGCTCAAGTGTTGGGGAGAATCCTCCCGGGGCCTTCACACTCAACACAGCTGAGAAGGCACAATCACTGTGCTGCAGGCGTTGCGGGCATCTTCCCTTCCGGAAGAGTGCCCAGGATACTTTCCCCCTGAAGAAAGTGCCAGGGCGCTCGCCCTTGAGGAACCAGCACGCTGGCACTCAGCTGAACTTCTGCCTTCACCTAGAAGCCCCTGACTCTTCTCTCCAGTCAAGAGGCCTTGCAGGCCAAGCCTGAGGCAGGAAAACAAGAAAGCCATCACTTCGCTTCCTCCTCCACCAGCAAAATGGAACTTTAGTGGCAGCCCCTGGGGCAGTGGGGCCTGGATTACTTAAAGGAAATCATGCGGAGGCCACCCTGCCTCCAGATCTCCCGGGGTGACGCATGGAGGTGGGCAGTCTGCCCTGGAGCAGCTCAGGAGAACATAGTGGGTGCTTTCATTGGCTTACCCGGACCTCCAGCCCCACTATAGTGAGCCAGAACCTAGACATCTGAAAGTAAAGGCAGATGTTTGTCCGCAATCAAGCAATTAACCAGCACTCAAATTCACCTCCTTTCCCTTCTTTCCATTTTCCCAGTTGTTTTTACAGGAAGACCCCGGGGAGGGGTCTTGCTGTGTGTGAAGGCAAGCAGTACTGTTCTCCTTTCTTGCTGGTCCAGCTACTCAGGTGCCTTCAAATTCATCCTACCCCTTCCACCTGCAGAGCCTTTTGCATCATTTATTTATTTATTTATTTATTATTATTTTGAAATGGTGCAGGCACAGAGCACCAAGGCCAGAGTTCTAGTTTTATTGTCATGTCGCTCGAGCCTTGACAGCGAACTTATGCAGAGGGTACGACTGCTCCTTCCTCTGCTGCTTCTTGGTATTCAGAGTCTCCTTGTGCTTGTTGAGCCGGCGGCCATGGCTCCCGTCTTCTGGGGCCGCAGGTCCAGGGGCTTGTACTTCTTGCCCTTGTAATATTTCCTGAGTTTTTTTTTTTTCCTGGGTCTGGTTGATAACGGTGAGAACATGGGTGATGGATTTGCGGACCATTTGGATTTTGGAGAGCTTGGACACCGTGCTGCCCGTCACTGTGGTGATGTGCAGCTGTGCAGCTGTCACAGCTGTGCAACACTTTTTTTTTCATGTTTTTTTTCAAAGTTTTATTGATAAACGGATAGCAATGAGACAGTTTCAAATCAAATCGGAAGTACAGTTTCAAC
>NW_004524655.1:8594263-8613424 GCF_000260255.1 Octodon degus | reverse complement strand
TTCAGTGTCTTCTAATCTATTCCATTGATCCTCAGGTCTATTTTGATGCCAATATCATGCTGATTTTATCACGGTAGCCTTGTAGTATAATTTCAAGTCAGGAATAGTAATGCCACCTGCCTTGTCTTTATAGCCCAGAATTGCCCTTGCTATTCTAGGTCTTTTACGGTTCCAGATAAATTTTAGGAATGATTTCTCTATGTCTGGGAGATATGTCGGTGGTAGTCTGAAAGGGATTGCATTAAATCTATACAGCAATTTTGGGAGTATGGCCATCTTCACAACATTGGTTCTTCCTATCCGCAACACTTTTTTAAAACTTGCTTTGCTCCGTGCTGCCTCTTCCCCCTCTGCCGTTCATCACCTGCTGGAGAAGGTTGCATGGTGCCCTTTACCAGGATGAAGAAGCACAGATGATTTATTCCAAGAGACAGCCTGGGCCCAAGCAGGTGCCTGCAGGCAGCGGTCTGAGTGAGAGCTCTGGGGGCTGGGCGCGCCTTCCTGGAGCACATCCTTCAGCCCCAGGGGAACTGGAGGGAAGAGGGACCAGATGCCTGGACCAGATGCCTACAGGATCAGTGTTTCTAGTAAAACTGACTTTTTTTTTTTTTTTTTTTGGTTTTGTTTATTGACATATGCTTCAGATGCACTCTATGTGTCTGTGATACAAAATGTTTCTTTTATCCATTTTCTCAGTGAACTCCATTCCTAGAAGGGAAAGATTTCCCCAGAATGACTGCCTCCATCTAGGTTAAGCAGAATTCAAACTATAATGGAGAAAGACCATTTGGCATCAAGGACTTTATTTCGAGAAACACTGGTAACAAACAGGGATGTTAAGAACACACTTTCATTACATTTCTGCTTCAGCATGTTCACATGAAAGGCCACTTCCTCCTGCTTTGCTCAAACTTGTGAAGCACTAATGCTGCTCAGTGAAAACAGCTTGCTTCCTTTCTTTTGTATTTTAGGGACAGGCCTACAGGGTGTTCCTACTTATGGGTCTCACTACTAGATGGAACTCATAGTGATCCGCCTGTTTACAGCCTCCCAAGAGCTGGGATTACAGGCACGTGCCACCACCCCCAATCTCAATTGCCATCTCAGTTGGCCCCGGGGGCGGGCCGGCACTGCAGGCCCGGGGATCGAACCCCTGGCCCCTGTGCCTGCTTGCAGGTGCTTTAATCCACTGAGCTATTTGGCCAGCCCTAACAATGTTATTTTGTTTGTTTGTTTTGTTTTTGGTTCCGAGGATGGAACCCAGGGCTTCCAGCTTGCTAGGCAAGCATTCTACCGCTGAGCCAAATCCCCAGCCCCCGAAAGCAGCTTTCTTGATTTTATTCATCTATATTGGATGAAACTAGTTATTTTTCAAGACTTGTTTGTGTCTGTTTCATTTGATTTCAAGCCAAGGTGACTTGGATGCAGTCAAAGACTAGGTCAGAGCTCCTGGGACAGGGGGGTCTCCTGGGATGGACAGTGACTTTAGAGTACATTTCCTTCTGTACTTACTCGCGGCCCCCATCTACCACCCATTTGGTTCTTTTATTTTACTATTCAGGTTCCTCAAGTCAATGAACAAAATACCTAAATTACAGTTAAATAGGAAGTAAATAAAGCTGCTTCAAAAATCATGAGTGCTTCATTTTTTTTTAAAGAAAGTACTCAAACAATACCTTTAGCCACAAAATTACAGAAAAACATGCAAAATTGCAAGTCAAGTGATTTTACGTTTACAGGAAAGCTAGAACATTTTAACAGCCAGGGATCATAGTGAGACAGATGTAAGTACAGCTTCTCTCATGCGCATTTAGAACTGTGCATTTTGTGAGATAATAATTTCTTTGTTAAGTTTTAATTTATTGGAAATTGCTTGATTATAGTCTGGGATGTTAATTCAGTGTGTTAATCTTTCAGTCTTATACTCTTAAAACTTCCATTATTGTAGGAAACTGCGTGATGGTGCAAATATATATATATTTTTGTATTTTAGTACAGGGTCTACAGGTTCTCCAGGGTCTCACTACACAGGTTGGACTCGTAGTGATCCGCCTGTGTGCAGCCTTCCAAGAGCTGGGATTACAGGTGCACCCCACCATGCCCAGTCTCAATCACCATCTCAGCCTACCCGTGGGGGCAGAGGCGGGGCCGGCGCTGCAGACCGGGGATTGAACCTGGCCGCTGCATCTGTCTAAGCAGGCACTTTACTGAGCTATTTGGCAGGCCCTATAGTACTATTAACTATTAACTCATTGTTTTAAGACAGATAGACAACTCATTGTTTTAAATTCAGGTATCTAGAACTTATTCATATTTCCTATAGACAGTGGACAGCAAGTTTTATTCCTCTCTTCTTCAGATCCTGGTAACTACCAATCTACTCTGTTTGGATGAGCTTGTCTATTTTAAAAGGAAAATTGTGTAGCATTTGTTCTTCTGTGGTTGGCCTATTTCGTGCTGCATGATCTGGGAATTCTAATGTGGGCTACCTCTTTACGGATACAGAAGTCAGGTTCAAGGACATCTGCACACCCATATCATTGTAGTGCTTTCATAACAGCCAAGATAGGGAAACAGTATAAATGCTGCTGGTGGAATGGATAAAAATTACTATGTTTGTACAATGGATTAGTATTCTGCCTTTTACAAAAGAGACCCCCCCCATACATACCATACATGACAATATAAATGCATTTATTTGAACATAGCCATAGAGTTTGTATTGGGAAGGGTGCAAAGCCCCATCTCACCTACTCTCCTTACCAATTACAACTGAAACCCTGGACAAGGACAGAGACTGTGGACTGTACTTCACAGTCCTGAGAAGAGACCAGCTCCGGCAAGTCAGGACGAGTCTACAAACGTGAGTAGCGACCTGGATTGGGCTATTCCATGGCACCCAGTGTTTCTCGGCTGCCTTGGTACAGCAGGATCCCACGGACTTTGTTTTCAATGTCAGCTCTCTTCCCACGGAGAAATCGCAGCTGACGCCCACGACCCACGGAAGAGCCTGGTGGAGGAGGGGGGCCCACCCAGAGCAGCCAGGCAGCAGTGAGAAGGGAGGAGCCGGGGTGAGAGGACCCCAGCGTCTCCCTTCACCACAGTGATGGCCCTCTCTGGCCAGATCCTGCCTCTGAGCAGGAGACCTTTGAGAGAGATTTTAACTGTAAACTCTACGATGTGGCACAATCTCATCGTGGAAACTTTAACATTCCAAACAGGGATGCAGAATCCCAATACTAAATCCACCCTGCACTGAGCTGGAAGGCGTCTCTGTGAACGCATCAGCAGATTTCTTTCAGTTATGTTTTTTTTTTTTTTTTCCTATCGTGCTAATTTTACAGGGCTGAGATCATAGTGTTACTGCTTGGATATTTGTTAGCATAAAGTTCCCCATGTTAGAAACAAGTTTTTTGTTTGTTTGCAGTACTGGGGACAGACTCTAAGGCCTTGCATATGGTAGGCAAGTGTTCTATTATTAAGCTAAAATTTAAAATTGTTCTCATAATGGCACAGGGTTTCACTAAGTCATGAAATTGCCCAGCAAGCATGAAGTTAACTCTTGAAATTGCTCAAGAAAATGACGTATCCAATAGAAAGAAATTTCAGTTTGAAACTCTGAGACTCTTTTCAGAAAGTACACCAGCCAGGGACAGGTGAGATAACTCAGCAGACTAAGTGCTTGTTTTGGCAAGTGCAGCGACCATGTCCTGTACTGGGGAGGAGGGGACAAGAGAGGTCTTGGGGAGCCAGACCCCACGCTGGTGTCTCAGGAGGCTGCGCTCCTGGGCGTTACCTCCCATGGTCTGGGTTCTGCACCTTCTCAGACTCCTTACTTAGAAGAAATCTGCCTTAGTGTGCTCTGTGTTTGGCCCCGTATTCCAGGGGCTGAGCCTGTGACCCTGGGCTCTATGATCTCGGTGATCTCCAGGAATAACCCTTGCCCTCAGATCATGGAGCTCCTCGCTAGAAGTGATCCTCTTGGCACACTCTTCCCACTTAGGATAGGGGATGGTGCCTTTGTTCGGCAGGAACAGGACTATTTGGCTGCCCATCTCCCATTTCTCCCAGGCCCCTGAACCTACATTATCCTTACACTGACTCATTGTGTATTCCAATGTTATTTCCATTTAAAATCTGTGGAAGTTAACTTTTAAGATATACCTGAATTTATTGGGCCAAACTTGACATCTTTAGTTTTGCCATCTTTCTCAAAATCAGGCTATTGGTGCACTTCCACATACACAAACTCAAATCATCTACATGAAAATAAAATACATTTATTAAGTATTGCTATACAAAAATTACCTCAAAAACCAGTATGGTGGCACATGCCTGTACTCCCCACTCGGCAGGCTGAGGAGGAGGACTGCCACAAGTTTGAGGCCAGCCTGAGTTACATAGTGGTTTCAAGGTCAGCCTGAACTACATAGGGAGACCCTGTCTCAACCAAAACCAAAACCAAAACAAAATGAAAAGAGGAAAATTACCTCACAAAATGCGCTCTTCGGAGATTAGTTACTGCAACCAGAAGGGAGTCTATGTGTCAGGGCAGATCCCATGCCTGTGTTTGCTGAGTCTCTTTGTTAGGGTCCACATATTTTTCAAAGTTCTCCTTCTACATGTTTTATCTATTTCTGGATTTAAGTTATGCGATGTCTTTCTTCTTCAGTTTATTTTCCCTACAGGTAAGCACGTCGGAATGGATTTTTGTATCATGTCAAATTTATTTGCTTTGACTTGAATGACTATTATTTATTTTGACTAGAGGATAAGGTAGCTCCACCTGAAAATGTTTTCCTTCTTGTAATGAGTGCCTAGAAAACCAGACTATCCCCAAAGTTCTGTCTTAAATAACTACCAGAAACAAGGATCTAGGCTTTGGGAGCACACAGACAACCTCAGGAGTTGTATGTGTCGTGAGCTATTACCACGTTGCTAGTATCTAAAACTGTACATACTAATATCTAAGCTTATGTCGAAAATTGTAGATATAGGGGCCGGGGAGATAGCTCAGTTGAATAAGTGCTCGCCTGGCAAGTGCAAGGGCCTGAGTTCAATCCCCGGTTCTGTAAAATAAATAAATAATAAAATAAAATAAAATTGTAGACATAGGTTTTTAAAGGCCACACAGAGGAACAGTAGTCACAAGAACAAGGCGGTCACTTCCTCAAGCCACCGCTTCCTTGCCCCCAGCCCCTGAGACCCCCGTCACTCATCTTCAGAGGGCTCAGACCCAACTTTCTTGTGCCCTTGTCCCTTTCTGTCATATGATATGAAGACATGTCCCGGGATAGTCACCTCATCGCAATGACGTCCATGGATCTCTGAGTCCCTTTCATGAGCAGCTCTTTCCATTTTCAAGCTGGCAAGCACCAGTCAGCCTAGATTAGGATCTACACCCCAAATTGGCTCTTTTTAGAAAAGCACACCAGCTCAGCATCTCTGTGGATGGGGAGACTTGGCTGGCAGATGGGAGCCGAGGCTGTCTCAGTGCGCACAGAGGACAGAATGAAGAAAAGTTCTGTGGGACACATAGACCCACCCAGCCCAGAGGTCCCTGGAGCAGGGCTCTCGGAGCAATCCTGACCTGGGGCCCTGCTAACGCATCCCCACATGGGATTCACCTCCTGATTTTTCCTTAGGCCTTCACACCACACGCCTGCTGAGCTCTTTCTCTTTCGTGTAATATTTTTCTTCCAACATTTTGAGGAGCCAGTTGGTTTCCACATAACTTTTCTCACCCAATAACTTTCTGGGGTTTGATGCTTTTTGGGTATTATGTCCCCACAATCGCAGACAAGAGTTGTTTTCTGTACAGAGCTGTGAGGAGACCCTTCAGGCACCAGAAAATTGTTGCCCAGAAGGAGAAACTGGCCACCTCCTGTGGCTGAGGCTCACTCTGCATGGGAAGGTGGGAGTGTGGAGTGGATGGGAAGCGACAACAGATCCGGTACTCAGCAGAGGAGGGAAACTGGAAGGAGGAAGGGGGCAGAGTAGGGATTTTCAGTTGGGACTATTTGGGACCCTCCACTTGAGGCAGCCAGGGGATAGGGAAGGAATAGTCTGGGGGAAGGGGGTGCAGCTGTGATAGGGAAGGATTCCGCTTTCCCCTAGCTAAAACTCTCACGTTTGGGCAAGAGGCAGAGCTGAGTCCAAATGAGGGAATGAACCCTAGAAAGAAGCGAATCTCCGATGGATCCAGCCTCAGAGTTCCCTGGGAGTACAGGGAGCCGTGTCTCCTCACCACAAAGCTGCCTTAATATCCACCCCCACTGCCTATTTTCAGGCCCATGAGCCTCACAGTTTTTCTGATTGCTCAATCCTTTACCTGTCTTTCAGCAACCGTGACAAAATGGGTAAGGAAAGGAAGATTTTCCTTCAGAGTCACTTTCTGATTCTGCTCGCGGCTGTCGCACAATCCCAAGGCAAAATTTCCTGCTGCAGAGGAATCTAGGAGAGACTCAACTTGGGGCTTGAATGCAGGTGTATGTAGTAAGGAATAAGGGTGGAACCAAAAATATTTGAGTTCGAATGTTAAGTCACCCTCGAGGTATTGAAAGGAGTAGATGATCTGGGAAAAGAAAGAAAGAAAAATGACACAGAAAAATAAAACAGAGGGTCTCAATCAATCTTAGGATTGAAACAAATCTTTTTTCAAGAGTATCAAGAGGAAAAAAGTATAAGCCAGGCTGGGAGAAAGGAGCTATACATTTTACATTACAGGAGAACCTATTGTCAATAACTTTATGCCAGAGAACTTAGACACACATGAGAGCTGGCTAATTTGTAAGAAAATACAGATGATTGATATGGGTCCAGAGGCCAAGTCCGCCCTTAACACCAAGACCTTGAGGGTTTTGAAGCAAGGAGCTGCGGTGAATGCTATGAGGACCAGGGGCTCTTCTTACGTGTTCTTTCCGGGTTAAGTAGAGCTGGGGAGATCTTCGGTGTGCTGAATTAGTACAGGTAGTGTGGAGTTAGGGACCGTGGGGATGTAGATGGGGCACCGGAGCGTGTGGGTGCAAGGATGCAGGATGAGTCTTCTTAATGGGAGATGCCCAGTGACAGAGGGTCCTCTCCACTTCAGATTGGGTAAACCAGTTCCAGCCTGGGGTAGTCAAGGATGTCAAGCAGCTTAGAGAGGCAGGGCCATGTCCCCTGATGCGTCGGCACTGAATCTACCACGCCACAGACTCGGTGATTTCACGTGTCAGTGTGTTTCCTGCAGACACAATGGCCCTGAGAGACCGAGATCTCGTTTCGTTGAACTCTCATCTGAAACAGGCTGTTGGGAAATGGCCTAACTGCCTCTCAGCGAGGATGTCAGCTGGGAAGTCTTCAGCCACTGAGGGTCGCCCCTGGGTAGGGAGAGAGCAGGCTGCCCAAGCTGTCTTGGACACAACAATCTGAAGAACTCTGAACAAGTCCATTTTCTGTTGCTAATCACTGAATACCCCGGCTTGAGTAACTATAAAGAAGAGAGGTCTATTTCGACTCAGTTCTTGAGGTGAAGGATTTCTATCTGGTGATGTCCTCCTTTCTGGTAGAGGCCTGGGGTGATGTGGGCCTCTCATGACTAAAGATAGGGAGCGAGCGCGTATTGGTTTGTCTCTCTTGTGATTCTTGTAATTAATGGGGTTTCACCCTGGTGGCCTCCACCTTTGAGCACTGGAAAGGGATTGCATTTCCACTCTCTTAAATACTTCATCTGGGGATTGAATTTCAGTGCATGAAACCTCAGGGGAGGCTCAAACCATAACTAAGCCACAGGTGCTCTAGAAAGTATGGGGTAGAAGGCGCTTCTATAAAATGATAGAACCACGTGTTTTAATGTGCTTTGAGAATTTATGCAACTACTTTTAAAGTAAATGCTACTTTTATAAAATCCTTCTGGGTGGAAAGAGAGAAGTCTTACACTTTCGTTTTTTTCCACCCAGACTATTAGCCTTTTATTACTTAAAATGTTGTTTTAAGATAAGATAGTTCCCCCTCACCCGCAGGCAGCCGGCTAGCCTCCACAAGACCCCAGGGTATAACACGGACTCCAAGGATCATCCCTGCATATTAGGTGGGAGCTGCCAGTGCTACAAACTGAGTCTGCTACAAGGCCACACTTTGGGAACTGGTTCCATTGGTTTCTCTTTCGATTTCCATTTCTGCTTAGAGAAATAATCCAAAGAAATAATCCTGAGTTTTCCTCTTGGGTCACGTTTATAATACACATTGCTCTGTCCATTGGTGACAATGGAGGTGTTGTGTAGGACAGTGGATGCTCCCCATTGCTGGCTGGCTCCCCCACCCCATGGCCTAACCATTAGGCATGGCCATGCTTTCTTAGAAAAGAGACCCCCCTGCATGAACCCCAAAGCTGCAGTGACTAAAGACTCTCCTTAGCTCCTGGGGTTGGCTAGTGGCCCTCCCTCTGTGCAGCTTCACTAGGAGCTTCTGCTGGTTCTATGCACCAATCTGCTCGCTGGAGCGCTTCACAGCAAAGCTGAGGGTTTCCACCCCCATTGCAGCCCTGGCTGTGTACTTTCAGAGGCTGCTGTGACGTGAATGGGTCCCGTAGCGCATCTGTGGGAAACATCAGCTCGCTGCGCCCAAGTGCTGAGAACTGAGGTGTTTTAAGCTGGCTCACTCCTGAAGGCTCCACCCCACAGCTGGATTCATGCTGTCATCCTGTTCCGAGTGGGCCTTTGAAGATGGGTTTGGTATAAAGGCAAAGTCAGCCCTCTCTTGCTCTCTCCTGCTCTGTGGCCTTCTGCCATTAGGCGATGCAGCAAGACGGCCGTCGCCAGCACCTTTATATCAGAATTCCAATCTTTTCATATTAAGAAATAGATTTCCTTTCTCCATCAGTTTCCCAGTCTCTGGTATTTCATTACAGCAGTACAAAACAGCCTTTAGACAGAGGTCTGAGTTAAAACACACACACACACACACACACACACACACACACACACACACACACAAAGTTCAAAAGCCCTTGTGCAAAAAGCAGGAGTAAAAAATATCATTACAAGTAATCAATCATAAGATTTTTTTTCCTTAAAATATTTTATTATTTGCACAATATGAGCCCTAACATTTTTCTGGCTTGCTGTTATGTGGATTTAAGTATTATGTCATGAGAATGTGTAGTTTTAGCAACTTTTTTTTTTTTGGAACTGGGGATTGAACTCAGGCCCTTGGGCCTGCCAGGGAAGCGCTTATTCCACTGGGCCATCTTCCCGGCCCAGTTTTAGCAACTTTAACACCCACTCAGTTTACTGGAAGGTAATTTTAGTCACTGTCAGAAAATACAAACATTTAATTGCTCCAAAAAATAATTCCATGAAAGCCTAGTTTAATTTTCAAAATGGTTTTCATCTTTGGTGAAGTAAAAGTGAATTTTTTTTTTCATTTTATGTATTTGGTACAAGGTCTCACTAGGTATCTGGGACTCACAGTGTTCCGACTACTTAAGCCTCCCCAGCGCTGGGATTACAGTCATGCTCCACCATGCCTGGACTCTGTCGCCAGCTGAATGTGCCCTGGGTGTGCGGAGCTGGCGCAGCCTGTGGACCGGAAATGGAGCCCTGGTCCCTGCACTCGCCAAAGCAGGTGCTTAGTCTGCTGAGTTAGTTCCCCAGCCCTGAAAGTGAAAATATGTATAATTTTAGGGAATAGAGTGGGATGATTTGATATGGAGATACATAGTAAAATTATGACCATAATTGGTGAGTTAACCCATCCTTGTCCTAACATATTTATTTACCTTTTGTGTGTACAGTGAGAACATCTAAGCTCTGCTTTCTCTGCGAATCCCAAGAACTGCATTTTCAGAATAGTTTGCTGATTTTTTTGTTTGTTTGTTTTGTATTTTAGGGAAGGGTCTGCAGAGTGTTCAGGGTCTCACTACTAGATCGCACTCCTAGTACAACAGTTCATGGCGGTGGAAAACTGCAAAGCAACATGAGCAAAAAGGGAGGAGCATGCAAACGAGCCTTTCCTCCTCCCTTATATGGCAGGCAAGCTCCCCACTCTAGGGTTGGTGGGGCGCTCACACCCATAACCCCAACACTGGGCCATGAGTCAGTCATAAACTCAAGAAGCCCAGCCCATGACTACGTGAGGCTTTGGGGAGATATAATTTTAACAGACATCACTCATCAGAAAGAAACTCAGAAACGATGGCGAGAACTTAGCAGAGAGTAGGCAAACCCAAGGAATCACGTCAGGGATAAAATGCAAACTACAAAGAGGCACTCAGGGAAATTTGTGGCCAAATTTGAAACAGCAAAACAGAAATATTTTTAAGCAAATTAAGAGAGAGATAACAACAGCTTTGAGAGAAATGCTAAGAGGTAAAGATAACCACAGGAATATGGAGGGTTGATGATGCCTGAAAGAGAAATAACAAAGCAAAGATACAAAGCAAATATTAAACAGTAGAAATTAATTTTTTTTTCTGGGAATAAACATTGGTTTGTAACCATTTTCTCAGGAGAATAATAAGCACTGACTTGGGATTGTTCATAGTGATATCCTGGTGAAATCTTGAAGCTTGGGGTCAGTGAGATAGCTCAGCAGACTATAGCACCTGCTTACGCAAGTTTAAGCAAGTGCAGGAACCTCGGTTGGATCCCGGCACCACGTGCGGCGCCAGCCCAACCTCCAGGTGAGCTGAGCCGGCCACAGTCAGGACGTAGTGGCACATGCCTATGATCCCAGTGCTGGGGAGGCTGAAAGCAGGAGGATCACCACGAATCTGAGCTGCGTAGTGAGACCCTGCAACAACCAAATACTTTTTAAAAAATGTATTTGGTTTTTAAAATAAAAATCTTGGCGCTTAAAGTGAAAAACCCTTTGAACATCTGGAATAAAGAGCAAATGATGTGCAAGAGGATGAAAATAACATCACCCCAGCTTATAGAGGAAGTCCATCCATATCAGGAAGAAGTAAAGCAACGTAGTACACAGGTCCACAAGGAGACATGGATCTGACACCAGCCCAGCTGACTCATAGGAGGAAAGGAGCCAACTTTCCATTGGCCATGGAAGACCTTGGGTGGTCCGGCCCCCACAACCCTTCCACGGGAGCAATCAGACTTCAGTCCAAAAAAAATCCTGCGAGAGATTTTGGTGAAGGATGGATGGTACCTGCCAAAACATCAGTTACTGTCATCAGTGAGGACAAAGTGAGTGTACGAGGGGAAAGTTCTACCTTTATTTAGAGGGGTTTATTATGTGTTTTATTCTACAGAAAAAATGTTTCTCTTCCTTTTTACTTGTTGGAACACGTTTATAGTGCATAATGATTACATGCAGCATGCAAAGTCAGTATATATACTGACATATCTTAATTCTTTAAAAAAAAAATTCCTTCCCTCTCTCCTCCCTCCAGCAACTGGTAGCAAGTGACTTAATATAAAATGGCCAATATTAATTCTGCACATTGTAAAGAGTTCTTTAACATCTACATGGCAAGTGGTCAGTAGACAAGAAAGGCAGAGAGAGGCGTTGGTGTGTGACCATGAGCCACACCCCCCTGCTTCTATAGTAATGGGGACATCCCGAAGGAAGATTTACCTTCCTTGCTATTGCTTGTTTACCAATGGTTACACACATCGTTATTCTATTTCCTGTTTTTCTCAAATTAGTTGGGAATAGTTATTCTAAGAGAGTCTGAACATCTGGAATTAAAATTTTTGAGGGAAGAAGTAAGGGTAAAGTCGATTTTTTAAATCAGGGATGCAGAGACTGCACTTGAAGGAGGGTATATCAGTGTAAGTCGGAGAGGAGACCTTGAAGTATTTGTATTTGTGTTTGTAGTAGCACAAATGCCATAGCATCAGGAGCAGCAAACTTGAATCTATACAATTTATCATCAGCCTTCAAAGTTATAGAACAATTATAGATGCTGCCAAAACTAATGATGGCTCAATGTAGGATTTTTTTTTTTTTTTTTTTTTTTTTTTTACTTTACAGTGGTGTGAGAACAATATGCCTTCTAGAAATGACTTCAAATGTTGCATGCTGATCTTCTTCCCAGAGGATGGCATACGATACAATGTTCCTTCTCCATGTTGGCTGCTGGCAGGAGTGGCCACTCTGCAAGGTGCTGTGCTGCGAAGCTGGGAGAAGCGGTAAGGTCATATACCAAAGGCTTTTTTCATGTAAACTCTTTTCTGCGCACAGAGTTTGCCCAACAGTAAGTCAAGGAGGATCTGTATTGTTTAAAAACATTTTTTTTTGGTTCTTTCCCATTTATTGACATAAAAAAATCCAGGTTATAGGGAAGCAAACTGTGGCTCAGAGGGAGGACGTAAGCTGTTTCCTAGGAGTTCCACAGCACCGAGCTGGTATCTGAGCCCCAGCATCCGGAGGGCTCACCCTTACCGCCTTTAGCAACTTGCCTTCTTGGTTCACAACCAGCCCATCACAGAAGCACTGAATATGTAAGAACCCACTGACTCTGCCATTCAGTCCCCTTGGGGCTGACGATGGCCCCAGGAACGTGCCCTGCCTGTCCACCGGGGTCTTATACAGGTCCTGTGTGAGGTTCATCTCTGCAGGGCTACCCTTTGGAATGCATCCTCTCTGCTTCTGCCCAGCCTGCAAAGGACACGTTCCAGCATTTCTCTAGTGAGCTAAATAGAATTCAGAGGGGAAAGGAAAGGACATGGGAGAGAGGATTCCACCTTCTGTGCTTGGGCAGGGACAGGGCTGAGTGGCCCCTTACAGTAGCACACTGAATTTCTCTTCTGGGCTGCTTTGAGCTTGCTGGCCAGCCCTCACACCCACTTCTTCCTTATTTCACATTGCAAAATAAAAACTAAGTTTGCATAGGCAACACTTTTCTCTCATGAATCCAAAGCTATAGGTTGGAGGCTGGGGCCAGCTCTCACAGTCTCTCACCTGGGAATTCCACAGAGTGTCCTGGGGGTGGCCTCTCCTCTTCCCCACTTCCTTCTGTGTGGAGAAGAGATCTAGATTCCATAGAGGAAGATGCATACTGAGGTAGTAATTTGTTAGGGGAAGCCTAAAAAGCTAGTACAAGCCCCTCTAGTGATGTTTTTAGCTGTTTTACTTCCACTACAGAAATTATATCTGGTTCTGTTTTTAATTTAGATTTTTGTTGTTTTCTGTTTTCCTTTAAATTAAAAAACATTTTTTATCAGTACATGTTTGCAGAACACAATGATTACATTCATCATGAGGAGCTGATACTTGTGTATACCTCATCTTTATTTTTATACCCCCTCCTCCTACCTTCCTTTTCCACTTGTCTTAGTTACTTATCTCATTGCTGAAACAAAATACCTGACACCCAGAGTGTCAGGGGAGGTGAGGTTTATTTGGCTCAGTTTCTAGAAGTTTCAGTCCACAGTGGGCAGGCTCCCCACGGCAGGGTGAATGGCAGACAGACATTGAAGAGGAGAAACAGTTCATGGTGGGCAGAAGGTGGCAAAGCCAGCAAGGGCCATGCCAAGCCTCATTCTCTCCTTTGTACTATATTCAGGCTATAGAGATTAGGGTGGTGCCAAACCAATCAGTAGACTGATTCAGTAACTACTCACACTCAGTCCTAGCACCTTTAATCCTAGGACGGCATCATGAATCAATCACACACTCTAGATTCAGCCATGAGCTAGTCAGGGTTTCGCTAGAGGAACAGATATAACACAAGATGTATAAAAGTATAAGAAATTACAAGATTAGCTTACGATGGTCAGCCACAGAGTCTGAGAGGGAAGCATGCAGAGGGCGTCTACACAATGGAGACTGAACGGTTCAGTCCAAGGTCGGGAGCGCTCTGTAGTGTTTCATGCAAGTCCGTATCAGGAGGTTGGTAGGTCTACAACAGAAGGCTGATGAGTCTACAGCAGAAGGCTGGAGGATGCAAAGCGGAGACCAAAGAGGCTGCACTAGAAGCCGGGAGATGACATCCAGGCTGACTGTGAAGAGTGGAGCTCTCTGCGGAAATGAAGCACTCCGTCCTTCCTCAGTTCCCTTCTATATTCTTTTACGTGATGAGTCCCTCCAGGGTGAGGCCTCCCCACCCTAGGCTATGGAATTGCTGATTTGGTTAAGCTTTTAGCCTCTCAAGTTGACACAATGTATCAACCACTGCAAGCCACCTCTAAAAATGCTCCATCTTTGACTACATGAGGCTTTGGGTGACATCTGGACGCAAACTAACACTCCTCCATTCCAATATAATTCTCCCATTACATTTTAGATCTTCAGACCTAGCTACCTTTTAGTCTTTGAATACATTTACAATAGTTCTTATAAGTACAGGTTTTGTTGAGTATAAGTTCAATATTTAGACCTCCTCTGATATAGTATTTGTTGGTTGCTTTTTTCTTAGGCATCATGCTGAGTTGGAATGTCCCCAGAGCATGCCCAAGTTCAGTGCTTCTCTGCAGGGACCAACCAGAGTGAGCGCGTAGTCGTGGCCTTTGCATATTTTCTCTCATGGAAGGTCCAACCCTGGTGCTAAACCCTGTGTGTCCTCGTGGAACCCACCATGGATTCACAGAGCTCTTGGTCTCAGTGTATCATTTCAGCCGTTCATTGCAACAGCTTTCCCTTGAATCACTACTGGGAAAGTGCTCCAGAAATTTGATATTTTTAGAGTACTCATAGCAAGAAGCTTATCTGGAAAGTAAAGTGACGTGTTAAAAGCCAGCGTTTATGTTTGGCTGAGAAAAACATTTTGTGGCTCTGGAGGCCACCCGGTAACACTGAACAGTAGAATCGGATCTCGGTAGGGACAGGCACTTTTGGAGACATGCACGGGTGCTTGAACTGCTGGCACAGTGACCAGCAATTCCACTGCGGAATGACAAGTACAGTTCAGCGGTCCAGAGCTTTGTTACAAGG
The DNA here is from genome assembly GCF_000260255.1 of Octodon degus. Taxonomy (NCBI): domain Eukaryota; kingdom Metazoa; phylum Chordata; class Mammalia; order Rodentia; family Octodontidae; genus Octodon; species Octodon degus. Next base: position 8,598,550 of record NW_004524655.1, on the reverse strand, counting down.
CCACACAGCACGATCGTATTTGGGATCTCACGTTTCACAGTTTGGGACATGCACATTCATCTCTGCACTACGGTTTCTCCACCCAGTGAGGGAGGATACTGGGCAGCCTCCAGGGATGGCAATGGAAGGCTGGAAGGATGCCTGCACATCCAGTGGGCAGTGGTGATTTTTTTTTTTAGAAAGTTGACACTAACAGTTGTGCTGTAGTATAAGGGAGACACATACCTTGGCCAAGTGCACACACTCATTCACACGCACATATTCACAATTACTTCACTTCGACTCATACATGGGAAACCCCGGCACTCAAGCGCATGACCCTACACCACCTAAGGGGAGTGAAGCTGCTTTCGGGGATGGGAGGATATTGTTAGGTTTCTGACCCAGAGGTAACAACCGACGACCCTGAGCTGGAGAAGACAGATCAAAGCAGAAAGATTTACTAGCACAAGTCAAGGATCACAGCCTCCTACAGGATGGGGTGGATGGAGTTAAACTTTGAATAGGGGCGGAGCTTGGGCCAGGGAATGGGATGAGGAAGTGAGCAGGCTTTAAATCTAGTTTAAAAGTTAGGCCACTAGAGAAAGGTCTAAGATAAAAAATACGGCCTTGTAATCTCATCCAGACTGTGCGCCCTTTTGTTGCTCTTGGGGCCTCCTGCAATAACGGGCAAGTTGCGTTGTGTTCATCACTTCTGTGGCACAAGGAGATCAGTGTAGATATCTGTGACCTGTGTGGGATATTTCGTTTTACACGATGCATGCATGTGTTGAAGTATTACACTGATGTGTACATTAGGCACAACGAATATGCGCTGAGGAAACTTAAAAATATTATCTTGAGGCCAGTCAGCTTATCTGGTAGGAAAGTGAGAGGGACGTAGCACTGGGGAAGACCAGAATGTAGAATTAAGGGAGAAAGAAGAGCTGACGGAACCAAATGTTGTTGAAGGAAAAAACGAAATGTCCACAGATCTTGTAGGAGTTTTGATTCTCTAGATAAGCACCAGTCTAACGAAACACTGGGGGGAATTTCAGTACCCTCGTGTTACTGAGTGCAGCACACTCCTTTCAGATTGCAGAAATCATCCATGCATGTATCCTTTTCTTTACTGCATTCAAGTTTATCTTCTTCTCTGCATGAGATTTTATACTCTTTTTATCTTACCTTTTTTTCAAAAAAATTATTTATTTAGTTTTTTATTTGATACAGGGTCTCACTACGCAGTTCAGACTCATAGGGATCCTCCTGTCTCAGCCTCCCCAGTGCTGAGACTGCAGTCCTGCACTGCCATTGCTGGTTTTGGGTCCAGTATGGTGTGCTCGGGGTTCAGGGGCTGGCATGGCATGTGGTACTGGGAATCAAACCTGGGTCCTTGTGCTTGCCAGGCAGGCACTGAGACTGCTGAGCTATCTCCCTGGCCTTTATTTATTTATTTATTTATTTATTTATTTATTTGGTATAGCATCTTGCTATGCAGCTCAAACTAGTAGTGATCCCGCTGTCTCAGTCTCCCCAGTGCTGGGATTACAGGCGTGCGCCACCACGCCTGCTTTCAGTGGCCCGCACGGTGCATCCAGGGTTCTGGGGGCAGCATAGCATGTGGTACTGGGTCCTTCACTTGCCAGGCAGGTGCTTAGACTGCTGAGCTATCTCCCTGGCCCCAACATTTAAGATTTTAAAATTAGTTTTAGGCTATGAAAATTCTGACTTACGATCGAAAGGTACCATTCCCCCTTCTACACGTATAAAGCACAAAGGTAAGAAAAATATCATTCACCGCAGGACATATTGCGATATATTTATTTTATATTTATTTCAAACCCCTATGTACTGGGGTTTGAACCCAGGACCTTTACACTGGCTACTCCCTTTATAAAACTTTTTCTGAGACAAGGTCTCACTGAGTTGCTCAGGCTGTAAAGGGTTAATAGAGTTTTGTGCCTTAATTGTGGAAAATTATAAAAACCCCTTGTGCTTCTTGTTATCTGCTCTAAGAAATGTGTTCTCCCTTTTGGCTCAAGGCTGTTCAACAATAAATAACTGTTTCTTGTCAAGGCAGCAAGCTAACACCAACTCCCTTCCCAACCATCTTCTATAACATAGGCAGCTTAAGATGTATCTTGTAAAAATATGCACTTATCACTAAGCTGTGAAAGACCGTTTAGTTATGAACAGTTTGCAGCTGTGTCAAATTAATGCAGTTTCTGTTGTTCTGTACTAGATAACAAGTTTGCTTACCAAACTGGATGTGATTTCTGTTATAAATACCCCCTTGCTACCTACGTTCGGGGCCGCTCAGCCTTCTCCTGTGAGAGAAGTGGCTGACAGACCTGAGCTCAGTAAATAAAAGGCTCTATTCAAATCTCTATCTGGCTGATCAGGTTCCTATGCAGAGTTGACCCATAAAACAGGCTAGACGCAAACTTACAATCCTCATGTCTGGCCCATGTTCATTTTTAAGACATATGTTTCCTCCTCAGATTTTCCTGGAAGAATAATTTTTGTGGCTTCTTCAGGGTATAGAGGATCAGAGAATCTTGATCATCATTCATTGATTCTTAAAAAAAAGTGAAGATTAGATACTGGCTCAGAACTAGATATTTTGGTGAATGTAGGCAAATGGCTTTCACTGATAATGTTTTTCAAAAAAAAGGTTTTCTAATATTCACATCTAGAAAAATTCACATGAGCGGAAATTTGGGAATGAGGACAGTCCGAGGAAAGGCGTGCTTTCCATTTCTGAGAGTGCCTGAGATTAATGCCTGCTTTTTATTTTCACTGTGTTCTTACAGGCTGCTATGGAAATGTATCTAAAGTTGCAATGATTTCCTGTGTGTTGTGTACAAGGCGGAAACTCATTTCCACATAACAATGAATGCGGTCTGCTTTTTCACACTCTATTTTACATCCCTCATTAATCTGAGTGGGGTGTCGGTATATTGATCCTGGTGGTGGCTGATACGATTCTTTCTCTGCACAGGGGATCTGACCATGGACGTTAACTGTCCACAAACTCCTCACCCTGCTGAGAGTCTCCTGAGTGGGTGGACAGACAGGTCCAGCGGGAGAGCAAGTTGGCCGAGACTCAGGTACTCAGTCTGTGTCTGGAGTCCCCCCGGTTCACCTCTGGTGGCCACTGTTACTGGGAGGCGGAAGTGGGGGAAAGCAGAATGGGGCCTGGCAGTGCACCGGGAGTCTGCTCATGGCCCAGGACTTGGAACCTGAGCACTGGGTTGAGAAAGAGAAAGCCCTGCCGCACCTCTGATGCCCTCTGCATGAACTACTGGCTACACCCACCGGGCCTGTTTTCGAGGTATAGAGATGTTTCCACTTTCAAGGTCAGCGATGAAGTCTTTATCTTCACGTCGGTTACAATTTCTGTTTTGGAGCCACTGGGCCACTCGTTTTGCCTTCTAATTATGATAAGGGTGCCCATCCAGTGGTGCCTCTAGGTTCAGTAATTCTGGTTTTTTGCCAGTTATTGCTTCAGTGTTTCCTTTCTCCACCGAGGAAGACCAGGAAATCCAACCACAGGTGAACCACAAAACAATAACACAGTGATGGTTAAGAGGTACTCTTCTGTTTTTACACAATACAAACGTCAGAGAATAAAATCTACGGAGCTCCTTATGAGTTGTAAACCTAGATTTTCCTTTTCTTTTTTCAACATAGTTATATGTTGACATTTTCTTAAAACTTTTTCTCAACACACACTAACTACACATAGTGAGGGGGTTCACTGTGAGATTTCCACACATACAACTAGCTCACACTGATTGAGTCCAAGCATCCTTTTTCTACCCCCAGCGCCTACCTCCTTCCCACTCTCTAATAATCACCAGTCTACTCTGAGGTGGACTGCTGTACATATGAGAGAAAACACACGGTGCTCCCCTTTCTGTGTCTGGTTTATTTCACTTTACACATGACTTCTAGTTCTTTCCATTGTGTGGCAAATGACAGGATTTCACTCTTTGTGGCCAAATGATACTCCATTGTCTTTATATGTTCACCAGTTGATGGGCACGTAGGCTAATTATACAACTTGGCTACCTTCCAGTCCCACAGTACAAACACACCCGGCACGACCCCTCCCTCAACCTCCCTCTCCGCTTCCTGTCTGCCATGCCATAAGCTGTTGCCCTCTGCTGTCCACCCTGCCTTGGACCCAGTAGACTAGGGACCAAAACTTCTACAACCTGAGAGTCAAACCAAATCTTTGTTCTTCCTTTAATTTGTAAGTGGCAGGTGTGGTGTCTCGGCCACCAGAAAGTATCTAAGATA
>NW_004524655.1:8592318-8593886 GCF_000260255.1 Octodon degus | reverse complement strand
CTCTGTTTGATGACCCACATTTGGGGACAGGATAAACAAAATTGCAAAACAGACACTAGAAGTCCAGGGTACTTGATCTTGTCCGTGATAGTAGGCAAAGCCAGGAGAAGGCAGGCAAGCAAGCTCCTCTAGGTCAAAAGCTCTGATCTGAAAACTATAGCAAGAAAATAAAACTCAAAATCAGACACTCAAGTGAACTGGGACCCTCATTTCTCTTTTTTCTCCTTGATGAAAAAAATTCCAAATAAGCAATGAACAGAAATGGTATTTGGGGCTGAAGGAAGGTAAAGAGCGAATCCACTGGAGGGAAAATCAAATTACCAGGGTTGGACATTTCCAACAACTCAGGCCATCATGTGTGACCAAAAGGAGCACAAGCCTCTGCTTATGATCAGGCAAAACAATAAATAAATAGAAAACATATTAGGGATCAATTCACCATGAGCAAGAGTAAGTGGAATGCAAACACAACGATTGCTCCCCCAAACCTGAGAACATTCTAAGAAGTTATACAATAAATTTGCACTTATTAAGAATGAGGAAGACTTGACGTGTATATATTTGTGTAGCTATGTCCAAACATTTTTATACATATTTTAAACATTTTATACATGTGTACCTGTGGAACACTATTGAAGACTCAATTCAAGCGAAGATACAATATGAAGGACTTGCGCAAGCATTGGTCACCATTTTTAGGTAGCGTTGTGTGTTTTTCTGTTTGCCTCGGTGGGGCAGTAGCACTCGAGAGCTGGGAGTGTGCCTTTGCTCAGTATGAACCAATGCATATGCAGCAAATACGAGCATTACCATTTAATCCCTTAATTTAATCCAGTCGCCTCTCCTTCCCGCACCGTGCTTTATTCTCATTCCTGAAATCCTGTTTACCTCTGATTTGTTTAAAAACCTCAAGACTACATTTGACCATTAAAAGAAAACAGACACAAGAGAAGTACCTTTCATTTTATGTTGCAATGTAGGAAAACAGCGTGCTAACACACTTTTCGTTTTGGTTCTGCAAGGAGCAATACAAGAAAAGCTTCGAAAACTGCCTGATTGCAGGGGAGCAGTTAGGTCTTTTTAAAATTCTAAGCATGGATTTTCACAATCTTGAAGAAAAAAGCCCTTTTGATTGAGTGAGTGGGGTCTAATGATTACGAATTTAGGAAAGATTTCTGGGTAAGCTTAATTTCTGTGATTGAAATGCAAGATGTTACCTACATTAAAAACCAATTTGAAACTAGCACCATTCATAAAGGTTAATGTCTGTGCCAAATATTTTGATTAAAAACTTTCTCGCCTAATTTCAACTCTTACCATAAACACACATAATATTTAAGAAGCAGCATCTTTCGTGTGTGTGTGTGTATGTGTGTGTGTGTGTGATTTCTCCATGACATTAGTGAAAACTCTCGTTTGTGGCAGAATTAATTAAAAATCTGATGGAATTAGGGAGGGCAAGCAGCATGTGACAAGCTCCACGGCAGATGCTCAAGAGCAGCATGTGGCTGGGGATGGTGGCCCATATCTAGGCCTGCACTAAGTGAAGGTGGTCTTTATGGTGAGGA
>NW_004524655.1:8569576-8571454 GCF_000260255.1 Octodon degus | reverse complement strand
TAAACATAAAAAAAAATGAAATGAAAATAGATAACCTCATCTGTCTTCAGTGAAAGGCCACTTGGCCACACAAGGTGACAGAACCACATACGCACCAGGACGGCTGAGGTGAACACTCGCAGTTATTTAGTTGGTGTTGCTGCAGACATGGAGGACCTGGAGATCCGCTCGCTGTTGACCGGTGGATGAGTTGACACAGAACTTGGAACTCTGTGACACAGAACTCTGTGTTAGGATCTCCTAACGACGAATATATCCAGACCCCTGGACACCGCAGTTTTTCCTGTGGATGGTCCCAACTAGTACCTGTGTCCACTAGTACTAGAATGTTCCTATGAATGGTGGTGGGTGTGACATTATCGAGACACCGTGAACAACAGAATGAAGTGTGGTATAGTCACACAGTGGCCACTGCACAGCCATGAGAATATGCAACTGAAAACAAATGGGTTACTTCCATAAACACAGGGAAAAGAAACCGGTCATAAAGGAGTACCTACTGTTTCTCAGGTATTATCTAATTATTTCCCTACTGTTTGCCAGGTATTATCTAATTTAACACACAGAGTTACTACAATGATCCCCATTCACAGATGAGGAGACTGAGGTCTAGCGAGACCAGATCCCTTGTCTGTAATCATAGCTAATATATAGCTTAGTACACATTCAAATGCACATTTCTCAGAGTTGGGGTTATACCAAGAGAGAGAAACCATGCCCAGCCCCTTCCTACTAAGGTTCTCATCTTCTTGGAAAGGCCCTGAGCACCTTGCTTTCAGGTCAAATGTTAATTTTTTATCTCCATGACTGTCAGGTTAATGCCATTCATTGGACTGCTGGGCATCTCCTCCCAACCTCTGACCTCTTCCTTCACAGTGGAGCCAAGGCGATTTTAAAGATGAATGTCTGACCAACAACCTTCTTAAGTACCTGAAATCTCCCTTCTGCCCAGTGCTCCTAAGATAGAAAACAAATCCCTAAGTAAGCCCCACAGCACGGAACCTAGCTCCTGTCTGCTTCTTCCCTTCCCCTTCTGCCATGGCTCACTCGCTCCCTGTGCTCTAGCCCTGCCCGATGGCACTCTGGTCTCAGGCTATAGGACCTTTGCTTGTGCTCTTCCCTAACGCCTGGAATGTTCTTCCTGCCCTGATACTATCAATTGATGTCTGTTCATCCTTTAGATCTCAAGCGTGGCATGCTTGGAGAAGCCTTTCCTGACTTCCCAGCCCAGAGGATGGTCATTTCACAGCTTAAGGGGATGACTGGTGACTGTGTCTCATTTGCTTGACTTTGAGTGTCCCTAGGCTCAGCCCAAAGTAGATGCTTAGAAAGTGTTTGTTACTGGGCTAAGTAATGCATCACAAGCGTTCACTAAACATTCGGAGTGAGGCAGAACATTACATTTCTAGAGAGTTGCCAACCTAATCCTGGTTGGGTCAGTAGGAACTGGTATTTCCACCTAACTCAATGCTTAGCATGACCATCAGGATAAACGTCCTCAATCTTGGAGTTGGAGGCTTAGAGTTTGGAGAGGGAAAGACAGGTAACAAAACGTTTTTTTAAACTTTGGTTATGGGGTCAGGGAGATAGCTCAGCAGACTAAAGCACCTGCTTAGGCACTATTAGGCAAGCACGGGGACCGTGGTTCAATCCCTGGCACCACCTGCCACACCAGCCCTACCCCCAGGGTGTGCTGAACTGGCCAGAGTCTGGGCGTAGTGTCTCATACCTGTAATCCCAGCACTGTGGAAGCTGAAAGCAGGAGGATCAACATGAGTCCAGGCTGCGTAGTGAGACCCTGCAGCAACCAAATACATTATAAATAAATAAACTTTGGTTATTAAAGGCAAGAAACAACAACATATATATATATATATA
>NW_004524655.1:8563466-8569476 GCF_000260255.1 Octodon degus | reverse complement strand
GCTAGGACTGGCTCTTAGTTTAATTTTCTGAGAATTCTGCATACTCATTTCCATAATGGTTATACTAGCTTACATTCCCACCAACAAGGTAGTAGTGTTCCAAAGAAATTATACACACAAGCCTAAATTCTGCATGACATCTCTCATTTGAGTAAAGAAAAGTACAAAGAAAGAACATAATAAAAGACAAACAGAGTGGCTAGAACTCTTGCAAACAGGAAGGTGTTATGGTTTGTGTCTAGCTGTCCCCCCAAAGCCTCATGCAGTCATGGGGCAGACTTCCAGAGTTTGCAATTAACTCATGATCCACTGGGATTATGTGTGATCCAAGGCTGGGATTATGAGTTTTAGTACTGCTGGGATTATGGGTGTGAGTACTTCCCCTGGCCAGCGGCAGAGAGCCTCAATGTAATATAAGAGACCGAGAGACAGACTTTCTGTAGCCATTGCTCTTTGCTGCTGTTGTTGCTGTTTGGCCGCCATGAACTGCTGCTCTCTGCCCTGTGCCACTCTGCCTTGGAGCCAGATGAATATGGACTGAAACTTCCAGTAACTTGAGCTAAATAAACCTTTCCTTCCTTCATTTTGGGTGTCAGGTATTTGTCCCAGCAATGAGAGAAGAGTAACTAAGGCAGAAGGGATTCAGGAAACTGAGAGAGAGTGGAAAGGCAGAGGGCAAGGGGCAGTAAGAAGAGCTAAGAGATGCTGTGCACAGAAATAGAACAACCTCAATGAATGTAAACATTATGTATCCTAAACATGAGCTAAGAACAGTATCAACAAGAATGAAAATGGTGAAAGGGTACTTGGAGGTGGAGGGAGGTGGATGGGAAGGGGCAGGGGATTTTAAAAACAATCAGGCTATATTACCCACTCCCCCAAGATGTACTGCAAGCATATGCAGTAATAATAAAATATAATTTTTTTTTGTATTTTAGGGAAGGCTCCCCAGGGTGTTCAGGGTCTCACTACTAGATCAGACTTCATGATGCACCTGTTTACAGCCTCCCAAGAGCTGGGATTATAGGCACCCGCCACCACACCCAGTCTCAATTGCCAGCTCAACGTGCCCCTGGGGCAGGGCTGGCACTGCAGGCCTGGGGATCGATCCCCTGGCCCCTGTGCCTGCTTGCAGACTCTCTAATCTGCTGAACAATTTGGCTGGCCCAAAATATAATAATTTTTAAAAGTGACAGAAATGTCCTGTGTCTTGTATTTTTCTTACCCACACAATGTAACAATGCAATATTGTTGAAGTTTAGATGGGCTTCCACAAAGGCCTACACAGTAAAGGCTTAGTTCTCAGAGTGGCATTGCACATCGCTAGGAGGCGGAGCCTGGAGGGAGGTCTTTGGGTCATTGGGGTGATGCCTTACAGGGCTGTCATGGTTTTCATCTGGATCATCCTTGAAAGCTTCCTGTTTTCTGAGGTGGGGCTTTTGGAGGATGTCTGAGCCTGGGGCAGCTGAGTTCCTTAGTGAATTGATCTGATGAGTTGGAGGCTGAGCGTGCTGGCTGAGGCAGGGATGAGGGACCACCTTAGTAGGGTGGATTTCCTTTCTGGCTCCTCCCTTCTCCACGTCCTGGCTGCCACAGATCAGCCATGCCCTCTCTGCCCTGGAGCCAGCAGACCGGGGACTGGAGCCATGAGTTTCAGGAAGCCTTTCCTTCTTTAAGTTGTGGCTTTCAGGTGTTGTGTCTTAGGAACAAGAAAAGTGACTAAGATGAGGGGCCTGTGGGCCCCTGCTCTCTTCTTGCTTTTTCCTTTTGCTGCTGGTGCATGAGGAGAGTGATGTTGCTCTCCTACACTTTTTCTCTAGGATGTGCCACCTCATCAGAGGCACAAAGCAATGAGGCCACTCGACCTTGGCTGGAACCCCCTAGAACCGTGAGCCACCGTAACATTTCTGCTTTTATAAGTGGATTGTCTCAGGTGTTTTGTTATAATCACAGAAAGTTGACACAGTTGTTCGTCTTAGAAATTGTTGTTTGTGCTTGTTTTGTTGAGACAGGGTCTCCATCTATAGTTCAGGTTGAAATCACTCTATAACCCAGGTTGACCTCAAACTCACTGCAATGCTTTTGTCTCCGCATCCCCAGTGCTGAGGTTAGAGAGGTGTACCACCATGCTGAGCTTAAATTTTTCTTTTTTTTTGTAGAACCGGGGATTGAACTCAGGCCCTTGAGCTTGCCAGGGAAGCGCTTATTCCACTGAGCCATCTCCCCGGCCCCCTTAAACTTTTATATAATAAAAAGTTCCAGAAAAATGGAAAACTGATCCTTAAGCTGTACTACTAATGAAACACTATTTTTAATAAGTAATTCTTAAGCTCTGGGCATGATATAAAAATTATATACAGGTTATGGGCTTATCCAAGCTATTTTCTACAGTACCTTATTAATCACTTGAAAAAATGACTCCTTAGCACAGATTTTTCCACTAACAACGTCTCTAACATCTTAGGAACTGTTGAATGTTTTTCTCTTTCTTTTACTTTTGTTTCTCTGTATCTCTCTATTTTTATTCTCTCCCTGTCTCCATCTCTCTGTCTCTGGGTCTCTCCCTCCCTCATACGCTTCAGTTATGCTTCCTGGACTATGGCCCCCTTCCTAGGGACAGAGGCTACCTCAAGTTAGCTCTCAGGGCCTAACTTGATGTCTTTGGGCTGCCACGGTCTCTCCTCTGTCTGCACATCAGTCGAGGTGTGTCTGCCCCTGCCTGAGAGAATTCGCTCTTTCCTACACCAGGTGACTGGGGCCTAGACAGGGCTCAGTGCCCAGATCCCCTCTCACCCAGGGCCCAGCCCCTCCCTGTGCTATAGGTAATCTGGGGAAGCACTGACAATGGCTGCCCTTAGAGCCTTAGCTGTCAAGACTTTTACAGCCATCCTGGGAATTTCTGCCCATCTCGACTTACTCTTGCAAATGGTCCCCCAGCCCAGTAGAGCACTGTTTTATTTATTAATAAAGGCAGCATGATGGTTTGTGAGGAGCTAAATCAGATAAGTCCAGCCTGAAATTCCGATCCTCTCCGTAGCTTTGCGACCCTGGTCAGGTCACTCGCTTCTCTAAGCTGTCTCCAATACTGGGACTAAAAATCTTCCCCTCGGGCCCGCGGAGTTAGCTCAGTGGCGTAAGCACCTGCCTGGCAAGTACAAGGTCCTGAGTTCGATCCCTGGTACTGCAAAATATAAATAAATAAATAATGTCTAAAAATAAAAAAATAAAAAATAAAAATCTTCCCCTCGCAAGGTTGTGGTGATAGTAAGATGTGGCTGGGAGTGGTGAGCTCTTGGAAATCAAAGCTGCTGAGTAAATGATGACGGTATCAGAGCCCCCTGGGGCCCGGCTGCTGCTGTGTGGCCCAGAGTGGCGGAGGATCCCTTGGCTGTGCTCTGCCAGTGATCTCTCTATGGCTCTGGCGTGCTGGGCTTTGATGCCTGAGACGACAGAGGCCACGTGTTTTTAGAGTGGACACAGGCCGATGCAGTGGAGTAGGCAGGATGGGCCTTTGTGTCCGCAGGACCCAGAGACCCAGCACCCAAGAAAGCTAGAGCCAAGAAGGAAAAGGAAGGGGGACTTCCTTTTCCATTAGAATGCAACGACTCAAGGACATGAGGACTCGGTTACTGTAAAGGGACCCTGCCTGGACCCTTCCACTGAGGACACTGGCACACACAGGCCGTCTTCCTGGCTTCTCTGCTAACCTTTGTCCCAGACTTTGGACGTTCTTAATGGTATTGTTAACACTTTGTCAATTTTCTTTCTGTCCACTAGATGGCACCCCACAACCACCTAAAACACTGCCATTCACACCAGTGCGGTACAGGACAGCGGTATTGATGAATCCTTTTTCTCAGACAATGAATTGCAGATCAGGGTGTTTGCCAGGGAGCTAGCATGATGGCAATGACAGTGACTCCGAAAGCTGGAAGTTGTGACATCCTGAGTGTACTCCAGGCTCTTTTCATTGATTAATCTTTTATTTTTATGTATTTGGTTGTTCCAGGGTCTCACTATGCAGCTTGATCTCGTGGTGATCCTCCTGCTTTCAGCCTCCCCAGCACTGGGATGACAGGCATGTGCCACTACGCCCGCACTCTGGCCAGCTCAGTGAGTCTGGGGGCCAAGACTGGCATGGCATGTGGTGCAGGGGATTGAACCACGGTCCCTGTGCTAGTCTGAGCTTGCCTAAACAGGCACTTTAGTCCACCGAGCTATCTCACCGGCCCTCGATCAATTTACAGCTCCCACAAACCCTGTTCCCATCCCACATAGAAGAAAAATCAAGTCTCAGGTTATATGATGTTCCCCAAGCCACACAGCATGCATCTAGACAGGATGTGATCCGACAAAAGACACAAGATTAGCCTACTGCCCATAGAAATAGGGCAATATCTTCTTTTCCCCAGGGACGCGTGCTTCCTCTTTGACTCCAGCGTGCCTTGCTTTCTTCGGGGCCTGGCATATTATTGATGAAATGAGGGATTCTGACGATTCTTCCCTCATGAAAACACATTGGTGCCTATAATTTACACATTTCAGAGACATCCTTCACTCTAAGAATCTTGCTGTAGGATGTTCTTGGGAACCCTAAGTCATCCCAACCAAATAATGATATCTCAACTGGTGAAATTGCCTGTACAGTGAATAAATTCTTTTTGAGCCAGTTCCAGCTGGCCTGGGAATTCCTACATTGGTCTACCTGGCTTTAAACGTGCAATTTTCCTGCCTGCATCTTGCTGAGTGCTGGGGTCACAGGTGTGCGCCATCTCACCTGTCTTCTTCTTAGAACCATCTAGAATCCCAGCATCTGGCCCAGCCAAGAAGGAGGTCTTGAGCAGCAGGGTCCACCAGGGACCTCTCAGCAGTCAGGTCCCACAGGTGACCAGGCCCTGGCTAGTTTTCAAGCGTTCTCACTTCCTGTGTGCAGTGTGTGTGTGTGTGTGTGTGTGTGTGTGTGTGGCCTGCTTCCGTCACTCCTCGCAGCCTGCTCTTTAGCTCCTTTCGGAGCAGCTTTGTCCAGGATGAGTGTGGACCTTCCCGAAGCTTCTCAGATATGTAACCAGGGTCTTTAGTACTTAGGCTTCAGGACATATTCTAAGGGTGTGCAAGATTAGCTGCCTGCAGGGTTTTAAATTCAAAGCCATTCAAATTCCAATTCCTCAACAAAATGTCAAGAACACCTTCTCCTTTTTTGTTAATGGTCATGATAAAAGATTTAGGCGCTCATTAGGTGAATGCATACTGAGGGCTTCAGAGCGCCTAAAACTGGGAGGTGAGAATGAAATTATGTCTTTGGATGAGGCGCGGAGCAGAGGCTCGATGAACTGATACGTGGGGGTAAGCAGGGAAGTACTCAGATGCGCCATAATTTTGTGCACTGCTGTACAAAAAATGTAAAAATTGCAATAATAAATCTCAGCTTAAGTGTGAACGTTCACATAGAATTAGAAAAGAAATCACAACAAGTGACCACATCGATGAAATCTGAGAAGTAACACTCACATCACAAAATCCAGAAAATGACATTTGAATTAACTGCCTGTAACGGTTTCTTCCTGATTTAATTATCTACTTCTGCCTGTGTGTTCTTGGTTACTTGTCCAAACGGCCACCACTTTATAATATGTCGCCTAGAAACAGTGCAAATATTTTGTTGTTTTCATGCTTATTATGGAGGGCAGAAATCTTTCTTAATAGACTTTATTATTATTATTATTATTATTATTATTATTATTATTATTTGCAGAACTGGGGATTGAACTCAGGCCCTTGCACTTGCCAGGGAAGCGCTTATTCCACTGAGCCATCTCCCCAGCCCTTTTAATAGATTTTAGGAAAAAAAAACCAACCCACTCACTGTCACATATAATTATGTGTAGCTGCACATTAATTTTTGGGATTGCTGTCAAGATTAGCCAAGCCTTTATCCAGATTGTTCCATATGTGAGCTGTCAGATTGCTATGGACTTGGGGTCATGTGTGTGTGTGTGTGTGTGTGTGTGTG
>NW_004524655.1:8549170-8554361 GCF_000260255.1 Octodon degus | reverse complement strand
ATATACACACACACACTTGTCACCATCATTTCATCAAAGGAAGATGAGTAGAAAGGACATAGGTCTCGTAAAGTGGAGAACAAAATCTGGCTCTTGCTGGGCAGGGCCTGCTAGAATCCTCACACTGATATTTTTGCAATGGAAAACTTCTGGCGCTGGTTTCCGGATTTGATGTTGTCTCCAATCCGCCCCCAGCTGCCCGACCTTGGGTAAGCGACCTCCTCTCTCTGCGCCTCACTGCCTGCTCCTCGGCTTGCTGTCGGGCCGTGATGATTTGATCTATGTAAAGCACTTAGCACAGTGTCTGACTCCATAAACCACAGCGGTTAATACTGATCTAGCCCTGTCGTCGTCATTGACTCCGGACAGGGGCGCCATCTAGTGTCCTGTGTCCCTGGCACAGACAAGCTGAGCCCTCGGAGCAATCATGAAGCATCTACAGGTCAACAGTGGGAAACCCTGTACAGTGGCCAAGCCTGAGGCAGAGCAGCGAGGACATCATCAATATTCATGGAAGCACTGAAGGCTCAGGCCTGAGAATAAAGTTTTTTGTTTTTGTTTTTGTTTTTTTTTTTTCCTAGGGAGCTCCTGTCCAAACTGTCAGGCCTGGAAGAGGGAGAGAAAATGAGCTCTTTCTCTGGGGGCCTCCCCCAGCTGCTGTGGAGCTGCTTTCCTGGGCCGGGGTGGGGCTGCTGGGCACAGCTGCTGCTGCCAAAGCGTGTGGGCTTGGCACTGTCACTCACTGGGCTCTGAGACTCCCAGCTCCTGCTTTCCTTCCAGGTCTGAAGAATGAAAAAGAGAAAATAAACAGAATGTTGGAGGCTTTTTTGTTGTTGTTGTTGGAGGCTTTTTGTAATGGTCCCTAACAGGACAAATGTCAGTGCTGCGCTCTCCCTAGAAAGGTTTTGCACAGATGGATGGAGCCATTATCCAGTGGCAATAGTGTTTTGTCCTCAGAAAGTAGTCACGGGGATGTCTCGGAGCCAGGCACATAGACATGGGTGTGTGCACCTTTCCCCTCCCATCCCCCATGGGAGAGATGGACAGAGGTTATGGCTTTCTGCCTCTGCCTGGAAGGTACCATGGAACCTTGGTGAGGGACACAGAGGGCTGGATCTCAGGGTAGGCAGGCTTGCACAGAGAGAATCCCCGTCACTTGCTGGTCGTGGGACCTTGAACAAGTCGTTGTCTCCTAGCTCTGTGTGCTTGTGAACCAGAGGTGAGAAGAGGACTTCTCTCAGAGCTCCGATGGGAGCAGAGCATGCCACTCTCTTCACCAACCTCAGATACCCACAGGAGCCACGCAGGATGTGAATGGAAGATGGGGGACAAATGCGGGTGTGTTAGTTGATACACTGTGTCAACTTGGCTGAATCAGCTCCGGCAGTTCTCAGCATGGGGGCCTTGCCCTGCAGGTGGGCAGGAAGCTGCCCTGCCTGGTTTCCTGCTGCCCTGCCCTGCTTCCGAGCTTGGTCTTTGCGGTCACGCCACTTTGGAGGAGCTCCGATCTTCACTGTGGAGCGCTGGTCTTCACAGTCAGCACAGAAGGAAGAGAGAGGCTTGATGGACGCCGCTGCAGATGCTGCTCCTCCTCTGCTCTTCATTGTTTTCTGCTGCATGAACTGCTGTTGTTTGCCTTGGAGCCAGCGGAATATGGACCGAACTCTCCAGTAACTGTGAGCTAGATAAACCTTTCCTTCCTTCATTTTGAGTGTCGGGTATTTGTCCCAGCAACGAGTAAAAAGTAACTAAGACAGCTGGGCAATAGGGAGTGGTGGAGATTGCAGTCACCCCAGGAGCACTGCCCCAGGCAGTTAGGGCAGTTGCTCTTTGGCATCGACTGATCTAGGGTATTGTGATATTTGATCCAGGGAAGACAACTTCAGAATCTTAGAATAGGTGCTTTTGTTCACAAGCATGAGGGGACTGCAGGCCCAGCTCAGCTGAGGACAGTGCATGCAGTGGAAAGAAATAAGAACCTCAGGTTCTACTTTATCATTTTCCCCAAAACATTCAAAAGAGCCAGGGGATCAGGTACATTTTTAAATTGTAGAAATTAAGCAGCACTTTAAAATCAGCATACTCTGACCCAGAAAAAAGCCTGTGTTAATCATGGGGTCTTAGGCAAGAAACTTAGTATCTCCAAGTTTCTATTTCTTCATCAGTAGGGGGGTAAAAATACCCCTAGCTCATGACATTGGGAATCCATATAAATTACTCCATGTAAAGTGTGCAGTTCCCATTATCCCTTGCCATATGGGTGAAGAAACAGGAGCCAGAGATGCTAAGTCACTTGCCCAGGATCTTGCGGCTAGGAAGTGACAGAGCTGTGGTGGCTGAGGATTTAGAACGGGATCGTGTATGCAAACGGTTGAGGAGATGGGCTGTGGTTGTGTTATTGTCATTAGTATTGCTACAGCCCTAATGGAAACAGCTCAAAGCCAGTTTGCACACTGAATTTGCAGGCAAAAGTGTGTCGGAGACCTGCGGGGCACAGATCAGGGACAGCACTTAGTGGTATCCATTGCAGGTGCCTCTTGGCTTTAGTCTTAACAGTTCTTTTCCATCGAGGCACTGGGCAGCCCTGCCAATGGGCTTCCTGGAACAGTAATTAGATCTAGGCACCTGGTTTAGTCAATAGATTCTCATCTTGGGGTCACCAAGCCGATCATGCCCAGTAATTTACAGCTTGAATTGTTCTGAAATCAATACAGATTTCACTCTTCAATGAGAAGGCTGTAAAACATGGTGATGGGCAGGCCCCAAAAAGCAGTTGACACAAGAGTGGAGGGCTTGCGGAGCCTGGACTAAGGCCAGGTGATGAGAGCAGAGATGAATCTGAGGCACAGGAGGCCGACCTCTGTCCAGTGGGCTGTGGCTAGAGCCACAGGAGCCCTCCTCTGGACCTGCTCAGAACGGCACCTTGCTGAGAAGTCATTTTAATTGACAGGTGTGGTAGAAAAGGAACAGGCATTGGAGTCAGGTAGAATGACACGCTTTGGTTTGGGCTGTGCAATTTTTTATTTTGGGAAATTGGCCATTATTTCTCGGGACTTGGTTTTCTCCTCTGTAGTATGGGCAGATAACTGAGCCACAGCTTGGATGAAGAGGAAGCGAGGCTATGTTTGCAAAGTCCTTGTCTTGTTGCAATGCAAAGTTGGACAGCGCAGTCATTGAGAACAAAGGGCTGTGAAGTCAGCTGCAGCTGAGGCTGGTGCCCAAGTCCTGCCTCTCCCAGGCCAGTGACCTCACACTTCCGCACCACTCTGAGTCTTGCGTCCCTTTATTGAGGTAATAATAGGAGCACCTGACTGGGATGGTTACAATAACCAAGTTAGTGTAAAAAATGATACATTTATACGGTGCACAGAACATCCTATGGTTCTGCGGGAAGAAGGCACCACTTTGCTGTCTGATTCCCACCCATCCCAAGCTCATCCTGGACGAATCTCCCAATGAACAGGCTGAGTCCTTCAGAGAACAGATGATGGCACCAAACTGGTAACTGAGAACTTAATTTTTAACAGTCACCAAAAATATTTCAACAGAATGGCCATTAAAGCGATCGGTATGGTGACTGTGCACAGACGCATGGATGGGACATGTAACTCAGAGTGACACCGAATCCCAGGCTTATCCAATGAGGAGTGAACACTAGGGGAAAGCAGAAGAGAGCGTTTTCACAGAGTCTCTTTCTGGGCTATGTGACTTTCCAATCTGACCCAGGAGAATAGAAGGACTGAAAGGCCCACCCTATTTGTCTGGTGTTTGATCATTTGACTTGTTCAGGTCAATAGAACAGAGAGAGGAGGGAATTCAAGTAGCGGAGCTGCAAATGTGCTTCTGCAGTTGGCTCATCCTCTTACCCTTCCGCCGTTTGCCACGAGAAGGACATGCTCCAGGTGTCTGATGGCCTCAAATGAGGAGACCCATGGAGCACGTCTGAACGCAGCTGGCAGTGTGGACCACAGTCCATCTGCAGATTCTTGAGTAAGCCTCACTTGTGTGCTCTTCTAGCCTCTGAGATGTGGGGTCTATTTAGAATATGGTAAATACAACTACTGACCTCTAGACTAGAAGAGGCACCTGTAGACTACAGAGAAGTGTGGCTACAAAGTGGGGCTGCATGGCAAGAGCTGTGGCCTTCAACAGAGGGGAATAGCTGGTTTGCCGGATGTCCTTCCCTTACTTGGCTTCCTGTTGGTTCTTCACGTGCTTCAACTCAACTGGGACTGGAGAGCAAGGAGCCTCTGCATAGCTAAAGACCAGCTCCTGGGACACACAGCATGGTGGAGAAGGGAGAGAAGACATTGAAGAGAAAATGGGAATGATCCTGTATAGATAGAGAATAGGAGGGGTGAAAGGCTCCCAAATTAGCAAAGGGTTTTACCAAGAGCTTTGCACAGGGAGCCCATTCCAGCCCTTTTGGCATCTTCTTCCCAACACTTCCCTTGGTCTGCCTAGTTTTCCCTTGTTCTGGCTGGTGATCTAGAACATTCTTTGGGTTCTGAAACTCAGTGGAATTAGCTGGCATGGAATCCTTGAACAATTATTATTTTAGAATTTTTAACCTCACCAACCCACCAGCCACCTAGCAATTGTCTCCTAAATCAAAGTCAAGTTGGTCTGGTTGAGAAGGAGATTCAGGAAATATTCCCTTAACTTCCCAAATCTTTGGCAAAACAGTGTATTCCAGGATTGTGTTCATGAGAATCTCACCTCCACCCTGTCTGGTTTGGTTTTCTGGCTGTTGAAGGACCTGGGTCTCCTTTTTTCTCAGACTGGAGCAGTTCAGTACAAGAGTGCTGAGCGAGGGTTTTGAAGCCAGATCAAGGTAGTTGTGAAGTTCATCTGTTCCTCTCAGCAGTGGGATAACCTTGGGCAAATGACCTCACCTGGTTTCTGAACCCATGACGGTAATCTCAGCATGAGGTCCTAGAGCCACTTTGAGAATTTAATGGGATATTCATGAATGCCCTCAGCACAGTAATTTGTTAATGCTCAATTAACTGTTACTGTTGCTACACACTTCCTAGGTCGGATCTGGGCAAGGAGTGACTCTAGAATGGGGCTAGGTGCATGGAATGTGTCATTTGGTGTCACAGCAGTCAGCTGCCCACCCCTGGTGCTGAGAGAGAGAGAGAGAGAGAGAGAGAGAGAGAGAGAGAGAGAGGAGAGAGAGAGAAGAGAG
>NW_004524655.1:8546553-8549070 GCF_000260255.1 Octodon degus | reverse complement strand
GAGAGAGAGAGAGAGAGAGAGAGAGAGAGAGAGAGAGAGAGAATTTAAATCCTTTTTAAAGTAATGACGCTCATTCCCCAACCGAACACTAAGACACATTTGTAGAGTTGGATGTTACTTTCACTTTATGTTCAGTCAGCCAGAACTCTATATAATCCATCAGTCTGTTGATAAGATTTATTTTTCTTCATTAACTAGATAACTAAATAACCCAAGAGCTTAATCTTGATTCTTTTTGAAATCTGTGTTTCCTCTTCATGGATTTCTGCTTTTGGTATGCGACTCTGTTATAATCCTTATTGTCTGACAATTATATTCCCTGCATCATGAAGTGTATTCCAGTAAAGAGAGCTCGCATTTGGACTCACCGCCAAGGAAACCGAAGTCTGCCTCTGATAATTTTATACATCTTGGGGTAGCAACAATAATGGAGCTTCTGGTACCGTTCATTTTAAATCTTGTTTCTCTTCCACTTCCTACATCTGTGCAAACACCACGGGTTATATTCGTATTGTTAGGACAACATCTGGCTGTGTGACACTGCTTCATGATGTGGTGCTATGGTTTGGACGTAAGACGCCCCCCGAAACCCAGCTGATGGGCATTTGGGAGGTAATCCGACCGTGAAGGTGCTGAACTTAAGCCACGGCTGAGTTCATAGCAGATTGGGGGATGGCTGCATGCAAGGGATCATGGGAAGGCAGCTATGCGCCCCACGATACCTCCAACACAGGCGTAATGGATCATGGGGCAGGACCTTGAGGTCCCAGCTCGCTCTCCTAGTCTCTCCCCCTTGCCTGCTTCCTGCCTGCCACCAGGGTAGCAGCTTTCCTTTGCTGTGGGCTTCTACCATGATATTTCTCCCTCTCCACAGGACTAAAAATCAAGGGAGACAGCTGACCATGGACCGAAAACTTTGAATTCATGAGCCAAATGGAATCTTTCCTCCTTCAAGTTGGCATTCTTAGGCGTCTTGTCACACAGTGCTGAAGAAGTGACTAACAAATAGAGAATCACAGCTGTATTCCTGGAAGTTCTTCGTACTGCAAAATAATGAGCAGTAACTTAGTGATAACTTTCGCAGAGTTTTGTGTCATTCATCCAACCACCAGCAGTGAGTCGATCTCGCTGAAAAATAATGATTAATCACATTAATGTAATCCAGGAAACAGCCACAAGCCATCTCCCTAACTCTGTTGTCTTGCATTCACACAACATGGGCTGCATCAAGCCAGGGAAAGGATCGGTGTGCAAAGGACAACACAACTGCACTTGAAATAACTTACTCCTGGACGTTAGAACTGAACAAAAACATGCTTCTCAACAAATGATGCTGATTTAAATTCCCATTGAGAAATATTAACCCCACTTCACAACCCTGTCCAAAAATCAATTCCAGATTTATGGTAGATTTCATTATATAGATGAATAAGCTTCTAGAAGAGAATAAAGGAAAATATATTCATGGCTTTAGGGGTGACAAAGATTGCATAACTAGGGTGAACCATGCTGGACGTGAAGGAAAACAGCGACCACTTTGAAACAAAGAGCCTTTGTTTATGAAGCGTATGCAAAGCTAAGCCATGTGATAGAAAGGGCATTCTATAACTATGTCCGTTAATCTGCGCAACAGGTTGGATGATAAAAATAGGTAATATATCGACCATTGTTAATCAGCTATTCTTGTTTTGAAAATCTGCAACATTTGTATTGCTGTATGTTTCCGTTTCTGTCTTTGTTTCTGATTTTTTGTTCTTGCTTTTGTTTTAACTTTTCAAAATAAAATTTAATAAAAAAACCTTCAGAAAAAAGGGGGCATTCTATAATACACAAATCCAACAGGTACGTATTATATTAGGAAAAAAAAGTGTATGAATAAGCATTTTTTTTTTAAATTTTAGGACAGGACGTACAAGGTGTACAGGCCCTCACTGCGTAGACTGGACTTGTAGTGATCCTCCTGTTTACAGCCTCCCAAGTGCTGGGATTATAGGCGAGCGCAACCACACCCAGTCTCAATCACCATCTCAGCGTGTCCCTGGGGCGGGGCCTACGCAGCAGGCCCAGAGATCAAACTCGCGGCCCCTGTGTCTGCCTAAGCAGGTGCTTCAATCTGCCAAGCTATTTGGCTGGCCCAAATAAGCATTTTGTAAAAAGAGGATATGCACATTAAAAATGAAATGAAGCCCCAGACCCAGTCCTAGCCCAGGTCCTGTGAGTGTGCGGAGAGCTTCCTGCTACCCTGCGCCGGCGGGACCAGTTCCAGCCTAGGCGCAGAGTGGGCCGGACCCTCTCCCAGCCCCTTGGGCCGCCCCCCACCACTCCACAGTGCCTCCCCAACCCCGCCCGCCAAGTAGGATTTTCTGCCTAGTTCTGGGAGCCCCCAGACCCAGTCCTAGCCCAGGTCCGGTGAGTGTGCGGAGAGCTTCCTGCTACCCTGTGCCGGCGGGACCAGTCCCAGCCTAGGCGCAGAGTGGGCCGGACCCTCTCCCAGCCCCTTGGGCCGCCCCCCACCAC
>NW_004524655.1:8505660-8535453 GCF_000260255.1 Octodon degus | reverse complement strand
AGAGAGAGAGAGAGGAGCTAAGGCATCCGTCAGCCTCTGAGGGCTCTGGGTTGCACTGGGAAGGGAATTTCTCCTAGGATCAGCTTCTTGATTGTCCCCTTTCTGAGCTCACCCATTTATTAAGCAGCTATTCAGCTCACTCCATTCTGGATAAACAGGATTTTGCAAATGTATGAAATAGTCTGTATTTGTGAACTCTTCATTCTGAATACAGTATCCATTTATGGGTATCAATTCAATGATGAATTCGGACAAGCCCACTCTTGCAGATAAGTGACAGGTAAAATGGGAGATTGCTGCAGTAGAAAAATAGATACTGTGGGAGCTATTCAGATGAGAGAAAAAGTAGTCTCTTTCTACTAATTCATCTCATACCCATTCCTATCCACCAGCAGCCTAGCCACCCACTCGTTTCTCTACCTACCTTCCTCACCATTTCTCACCTACTCTCAGCTCACTCTCAATTCATACACTCTTGTATCCATCTTCCCCTTTCAATTTGTTCAACCCACTCGATCCATATACCCACCCATCCATCAACTATGAGACTTCCACTCTATCCATCCATGTACTCATCTTCCCTCTCACTATCTGCTACCCAATTCCCCAGCCACCCATGTATCCCTTACATACTAATCACATCCATCCATTCATCCATCCATCCACCCACTAACTGCCCTTTATCTGGCCCCAATTGCACCCATTCCCCATCCACTCACCATTCCTACTCTTCCACCCATTCCATCCGTCCATTCAGCAAAAACCTACTAATGGCCCATTTTGTGCCAACGCTTACACTATGGACCAATGGTGAGCAACTAAGAAATGATTCTTTTCCCCAAGCCCTCAATATCAAGGGGGGGAGTGATATATTTTGAAATTTGAAAGCCAGAACAGGGCTAGGGAGATGGCTCAGTAGAATAAGCACTTGCTTGGCAAGTGCAAGGGCCTGAGTTCAATCCCTGGTTCCATCAAAAAAATAAAATAAAATAAATAAAAATAAAAGACAGAGCAAAGCTAAGTTTTAATACTGCATAGAAAAGGGGAAGGGAATCTTATAGTGGCTAAATACATAAGATTTTTAAAAATTCATTTTGAAGAGAATTAAAACTTTATTTTTTTTTTAGGTGCTTTAAACAACTTATTCAACTGAAATGGACTTCCATTTGTTTAACTGAAGTGATTTCCATTTATTTTGATACACCTTTCCCTCATGGTGATTTACAAAATCTTCAAACCAATATAAATATTTCATAAACATTTGGACATTTGGGGATACACCTGAACATTACCTCAGCAATATCTTTCAGCAAGAAAACACTGAAGAGTAAAGACTAGACACACTCACTAGATACTAGTGAAGAGTAAAGACTAGACACACTCACTAGTGAAAATCTACTCCAAGTATTTCTGAGCTAAGAAGGCACTGCATACCTGTTCAACCAAGAAAACCACCCTTACAACACAGGATGATTTTATTTTTACACAGGACGTAGAACACTTAAGCTGCCAGTTAGGTGCTGAATGGCAGAGCAACGTCCTCAGTTTATGCCATAAATTCATAGGGAATGGGTTCCTACAACTCGGGTTCCTTCCC
This sequence comes from Octodon degus, assembly GCF_000260255.1. Classification (NCBI taxonomy): domain Eukaryota; kingdom Metazoa; phylum Chordata; class Mammalia; order Rodentia; family Octodontidae; genus Octodon; species Octodon degus. The sequence goes on along the minus strand of NW_004524655.1, from coordinate 8,533,856 downwards.
ATTGGTCCTTACAAAGTGTGCTTCTCTGGGAGGGGCAGGCTGGTGCTTCAGCTGAACCCAGGTACCTTTCTTTGGCTTCCTTCTTTTTCTGATCATTTTCCTTGACACGTTTCAGGAAGCTATCACAACTTTTTGAGTGTTTAACATGGTTAATATGCACACTAATTCTCTTGGCAAGTATTGTGCTCCTAACTTGCTTGTTAATAACAATGCCAACAGCATGCTGGGTAACGTTGTAGACTCTTCCCGTCTTGCCATGGTAACATTTGTGAGGCATTCCTTTTTGCACAACACCCATTCCCTTGATGTCTACAATATCATCCTTTTTGTAGATTCACATGTATGTGGCCAAAGGAACAACCCCATGTTTTCTAAAAAGCCTGGAAAACATATACCGGGTTCCCCTCCTCTCGCCCTTTGTGTTGATCGTTTTGGCAAATTACTGGAAGATGGCGGCTCCAGCCAGAAGGAAAGCAAGAATAAAAATTTTAAAAAACATGAAAAATGATACAGAATTTCAAAACAAGATGATAGGAAATCAACAATGGCTTTTATATTGTATATTGTTATCTTCAAAGTAGTTCTTCAGATTACCAGATATAGTCATGCAAAATTGATCAAAAATTTAAACATTAACTCTTCTTTCAATAAAGCAATAGAAATTAGTAATATAATTATCTTAGCTATTATATATATTAGCTTTTCTTCTTTCTTCTTTCTTTTCTCCTTTCCCTCATCCCAGTTTTTTTCCTTTGAGTAGTTTCTTGCCCTTTCACAGTATCTATTGTAACTTTTGGATTTTATTTACTCTTTCAGTTTCTTGCCCTAGGGAGACAATGTGATGTTTACACATGTGAGTCTGATTTATTTCACTTAGGAGAATGGCCTCTGGTCATCTCCATTTACCTATAGAGCCTCAAGTTTCTTTCTTTATAGCTGAGTAATACTCCATTGAAATAAACAGGGTTTAAACCAAGAGCAATTTGACTCTGGCTTGGGCTCTGCTGCCTGCTAGAGGTTGCCTTTGCACCACTCACTATATGCCACTCGGCCTCGGGTCCCTTATCTGCTGGGAAGCAGTAATAAGCGCAGGTGTCACAGAGAATTATCGCAAACACCAAGACAATTAATGTTAAGCAAAATAACAATGTCTCGAGAGGCACATATAGCAGAAAGGACACTCTCTAAGCATGAGAGTGGACCAAAGGACAACCAAAAAGAAAATTAGATCCTAAGTCCTACAACTGCAAAAAAAAAAAAAAAAAAAAATCCTTTAATTCTGCCTAAAACTGCGTGAGCTTAGAAGGGAACCCTCAGCTTAGGAAGAATCTCAGTGACACCTCAGCTGCTGTCTTTTGAGACTTCAAAGAGATCGAACCACGCCATTCCCGGGCCTCTGACTCATGGGAACTGGGACAATAATGGTGCATCGAGGTAGCTTGTTCTGCAGCAGTAGGTAAGGAAGCCATTAACGACTTCCCTGGGGCTGCCTAACTCCTCAGACTAGAGCTGGCTTCAGCACACACAGCCAACCAACACACCTACTGAAAGATAATCAGTCAGAGGTTTCTGATTAGCACTCAATGGACTAGAAAATCCAGTTAATCAGGATCTCTTTATTTCTTGACCTTATGATTAGTCATGGATTTTCTGGATTTGAAATCAAGTTTTTCGTGGAAATAGGGGTAAATGCCACAACTCCCCTGATGCTTCTGGAGAAAATACAGGGAAGGGAGAAGAAGGGTCTACTTCATGATGATGCCGAGGGCCAATTCAGAGCATCTCTGGTTTCACTTTGGAAACGTGGCCAGAGCTGTGCCCTGAAAAGCAGTGACCTGCCTTCAGGCTATGGGTCCTTCCCTCCCCACTGGGCCTATGGTCTGAAGAAAGTAGATCTGTGGACACACGGTATAAATTTTAACTTTTAAGAGAATGACCCCAAGGGGCTGGTGGCTTACTGTCTTAGTCTGTTTTCAGTTGCTGTAACAGAATACATGGGACTGGATAAATTATTGCAAATGAAGTTTATTCTGGTTCAAAGTTCTGGAAGTCCATGAGCATGGTGCTGGAATCTGCCCTGCCTCTGATGAGGCCCTCGGGCTGCAGCAACTCAGGATGGAAAGGAGAAAAGGTAGGCAAGTGCTGCAAAGAGAGAAAAGCAGGCCGGATTCCTGCAATAGTTAATCCACTCCGGGGAGAAAAGTGTGAATCCAACACGCAGGGCCCAAACTCCTCCTGACACTGTCCAACTGAGAAGTTAAGGCTCGGCATGAGTTTTGGTGGAACCAAACCAGTTCAGACTGCTGGAAACAAACTGGTTCAAACAGGTTCTATCAGATGGCCACAGGACCACTGCCCAAGCAGTAAAAGGCCACAAAAAGTAACAGGGAAGCCATAAATAGACAAGAGGCAGGTAGAGGAATATAAGGCATGAGAAAGGGAAGGAATAGGGCTGTGAGGGTGACAGCAGAAGGCACAAATGTGATCACAATAATTATATACGTTGAGCCCCCTAACACATGAAACTGGGGTGGGTGGGAGGAATAAAGAGGAATATGGGGGGAAATAATTAAAGTATGTCATGTGAGTGTGCAAATCTGCCCAAATGAAGCCTATTAATCTGTTCAACCTGTGCTGCTGGGACTTCAATCCAAGCCAATCCCAAACCCTGTGCTTTTTTTCATTGTAGAAGATCCTGAGCCCTAGAGCTTTGGAGATGTACATTTATTTCTGTTGAGAGAGGATGGCATGCAGGGTGAGGGTGTCCACCCCAGGGTAGCCAGGTGGGCAGAGATGTGAGGCTCTTTGCTGGGAAAAGCAACAACACACAGGTATGATGCACATATGTACTCCCCTTGGTCACAAGAGACAGACTTGCTCTGAGGTTGAGGAACCTGAGCCACTTTGAATGCTAGAGATGTTCAGTATTTGTTGGCTTCATATTTACAATTAATTAATTAATTAATTATTTAATTCATTCATTCATTTGTTCATCCAAGATTTAAGGAGGACAAACACTTTTCTAACTTTGGGTGGTGAGATAGGCACAGCCCCTGCTCTCATGGCTTGAATTCTAAGGTGAGGATAAGAGAAACAAGAAAGACGAGAAATCTAAGATCTCTACAGAAGATAGGTCTCGTGGAGGAGGCATTGGATGATGCGCAGAGAACAGCGGTAGGAGCTGTGTAGAGAAAACGCCCAGGGAAGACCTGTCTGAGGAAATGACAGCAGAACTGAGATGCAAGTGATGAGAAGCAGGCAGAGAGCACAGGCTTAGAGGAAGAGCCTTGCAGGGACACGGAAGAGCAGGTGCAAAGTCCCCGGGGTGAGAACTGGCATGGCCCTGAGGAAGAAGAGAAAGGACGCACATGAAGCCTGACGCGTGAGCTGTGAAGCCAGAGAGCTCAGCTGGGGGGAGTAGGGCAAGAAAAAAGTGAGACTTTGTTCTTATGGTGTGAGAGCCATAAGAAGGGGCAGTAGGATCCAGTGCCATTCGGTGATCTCTGATTGCTGTGGGGAGAATGGCCAGTCAGGTCCCGGAGAGGTGGTAAGTAGAGCGGGGAGGGGACTGCTGCAGCAGGGAATCTCTGCTCCCCTTTAGGCCTCTTACTCAATGTCTTCTCATCTAGAAAGCCTTTCTGACTCCCAGTCTTGCTGAGGGGTCCTTGTCACTTCTCCCATGGCCTCTTTGGGCTCTTTTCAAGAGGCACCCCTTGGATCTGCCACTCCTAGAGCAGAGCTTGCTTCCCTGTGCCTTCCCTTGTGAAACATGGAGGCAGGAATTGCATGGAAGCGTGTAGGAGGATCTCCACAAATATGGATTTGATGAGATGAGGTTCTGTTGGCGTTAGTGGCGATTTGAGATGTAAGCTGCTATGCTGCTGACCTGGGTGATTTTTAAATGGTTAAGGAGGTGGAGCCAGGAATGTAGCTCGGGGTAGAGTGCTTGCCTAGAAAGCTCAAGGCCCCTGCGTTCAATTCCTGGCACTACCAGAAACAAAAGAAAACAAAGAAAAGCAAAGCATCAGGGTCAGTGTTTTAAAGGAAGTGTTCTTCAGAGCAGCAGCTCTCACTGGCTGCATGCTTCAGATGTGCTGGGAATAGCATTAAAATGCACTCTCTTGTTTAATCATTTCGGTAACCATATAAAACTACAGATGTCAGTGGTGCAGTAGCTTGCCCAAGAAGGCATTCTGAATGTTGATGGAGAATGCAATTTGATGGGTGTCCCTTTGGATGCAAACTCCAAACACTTCCGACACCCCGAAGACGAGTGCAATCACCCGTGTAGCCAGTACTTTCTGAGCACCGGTTTGGGGGCTGGAGGAGGATATGGTGCGGCATTAGCCAGGATTCCTCCTGTCTTTTAGAAGATAAGAGTCTGGCAAGAGATCGGAAAGCTGGAGAGAAATGTCCAGGAGATGCTTATAACGCCAGGATCTTCATGGCTCAGTCCTGAGAGTTGCAGAGATAAAAAGAACACAAATGAATAATCCTAGGAATAATTTCAAAGCAACTCACATCCACTTCCTGTAATTTTCCCTCACTAGGAAGCAAATGCAGTCTTCAGAAATATTTCTCAAAATGCTTCTTTCTCCTGTGTTACAGATTCCCTCACCCATTACGGCTGCTCCCAAGTCCCCGGATCCCAGCCTTTCCCTCCTCATGCCCCCCTTTTCTACTCTAGCTCAGGCACCTCTGTCCCTTTCCCCTTAGGGCTCCACATCACTCAAGCTTCAAGCAGGGAAAGAAACTCAATTCAGCGCCTCTGACAACTGGAAGAAAGCCACATACTTTCTCTAAGAAGGTTGTTTGAGCGCATTCGTGCGCTGACAGACACACACATACAAAGTTTTTGCTGGGCTGCTGATAATTTTAAGGGGTTCAGGGGACCTTGAATGAGACCCATGGTTTCTGGGAGAGAACCCTGTCTCAATAATCTGAGAAAGCCTTCAGCTCCTTAGCATTTACCACAACACAATAGCTTTTGCTCTATCCGTGTGCAGGAGAGATTTTTCAGAAATTTGTGTAAAAATAGAGGCACCCCCCCCCCAGCCAACCAAACCCCATGCTAGCTGTAGTAGAAGCTTGTCTTTCTGCAGTTTCCAGCCTGCAATGGCTTTATCTTCCAGGGAGCAGGGAACTCTGTAATTAGGAGAGCAGATGACAAAAAGCCTCAGCAGCTCCCTGGCTGTTGGCATTTGAGTTGAGCGAGCCTGAGCCAACTCTCTTCTTTGTTAGTTAGGTTCAGGTCCTTGACACCCAGGGTGGCTTTAATTTACCCACACAGCAAGCTTCTGGAGACCAGCAGTTCCCAGTCACTGCGGCTGAGTCACTGCTGGGTGGCTTCAGTTATCAGAGATGTTGGAAAATACTTTGAACTACAGTATTCCCCCCTTATCCATGGGGGATATGTTCCAAGGCCAGTGGACACCTGAAGCTGGGGGTGATACTGTACTCTCTATGTGCGGTGTTTCTCCTGTACTTACATATCCATGATATAGAGCTTCATTTACAAGTCAGTCATGGCAGATTAGCAGCAGTCACTAATAGTGGAATAGAAGGATGGAAACAATTCTGTAATAATTGCTTTGTGCCTGTGGTTGCCATCTCTCTAAATGTCTTGTAGTACTGAACTTCTCTAGGGGGATGACGTGAGATGATCCAAGGCTCATGCTATGACACGAAGCGAGGTGAACGGCACAGGCACTGTGACACAGCATTAGACAGCAGGCTACTGGTAATTGATCACAGTCTACAATACCATGGCATCACTCTGATGCTCAAGATTCCTACTGGCTATTATCTGGTGAATAGACAGGTAGCACTGTCTTAGTTACTTTTCTCATTGCTGAGACCAAACCAAACCAAAACAACCTCCCCCCTTCCAACCAAAACACAACCAGACAACCAAAGTTAAAGGAGGAAAGGAGAGGTTTTAGTTTCTAGCTGGCTGGACCCAAGGCAGGGGTGTGTGACAGAGGGACATCGCCGATGTGAAAGGGTTCATAGCAGAAGACAAAGACATCAAAGCAACCAAGTCTTGAAGAAGCAGCAAGCAATAAGCAGCTCCAGCAGACCTCTTTCCATCCCTTATAGTTTGCTCTGAGTATAGTGTGCCCAGGGAAGGTTTTCCATTATCCACACCCAGAGCTATGCCAAACCAATCAATCAGTGTGTTGCAGGCAGCCAAGTTAGCTAGAAATATTATAGACAGTCAGGCAGGGCCAGGTCCTCGAAGGAGATAACACAGAAGACAAGGTACCTTACAACTCTGGGAGGGACAGGTGCTCCCGCCATGGGCCAGACCTAAAGACCAAAGATCAAACAAATGCTGACCTCCCTGAGATTGGTCATCACCCTGAGGGAGCCAGAACAATGGTTAATCTGACTACTACTGATAAAGTCCTGTTCTGTATTCATGCAGGCTTGCTACCTGACTCGCTTCTCCATTTGGTCCTGGACTTAATCAATTTAACTTGAGCACTGGTGCTTCTAATCCCGTTGGTTGACCATAGTTTTGTCCCACCCCACATCCACCTAAGTGAGTTCCAATGTTCTTCATCTTAGACCCACATGGTTTTGCTCTATAAAAGTCCCTGGAAGAGACAGCTTCCTGGGGATAACCCGCTCGGCTCCCCTCCTGTCCCTTTCTTGGACAGGAGCTTTCTTTCCCCCAATAAATATATTCTGCTCATAACCTCCATTTGTTCCTAAAATTCATTCTTCAGTTTTAGAGAACACGAACTCATCCAGGTCTGGTCAAGAGATCATCTTTCCCCTGTATCACTTGGCAGTTCCCTGTATCATTTGGATGTCGCCCACCTGAGATCAGTTTTTCTCCCTGTATCAAGTGGACTGATTCAGTCATCACGCACCCTTGATCCCAACATGACACTTGTAATTCCAGCATCACACACTCTAGATCCATCCACTTCAGAAAAGCCACATCTATGGCTATATGAGGCTTTGGGGGACCATCTAGACACAAGCCACAATAAGCACAGACAGGGTGGATATGCAGTTATAAAATGTGCGATTTCACAATGTGTGAATTGCTTATTTCTGGAATTCTTGATTTGATATTGTCAGGCTGCTGTTGATCCTAGGAAACGCTCTTACTCGCTTCCTTATCCCTGAGATGTGGTTCTGGATACACAGGACTTGTACCAGGAGAGGTGTATGTTGGCTTACAGTTTCAGAATGATCAGTCCATGGCCCACCAGCTTCAGGGCAGAAATAGCAATGTAGAAGGGCCAGGAGGAGGAGGAAATCTATTCACATCATGGTGGCTAGGAAACAGAGTGGAGGGAACAATTGTGAAGGGAAGCCCACCCTTGTAGGTGCCACCCCAGTGACCTGTCTCCCACCAGGCCCCGCCCCTTAACAGTGAATCAGCTGTGAACCTATTCATGGGCCATTTCTTTGATGAGCACAGGGCCCCCATAATGCTGTCAACTCCCAAAACACATGGGACTTTTCTGGGACATTCTAGATCTAAACCATAACAGTGACTGGAGCTGTAGAAAGTAAAACCACATCACAGAGAGAGGGCTACTGTATTGGGTAAATACTGTGTTGGTTACTTGCTTAAAAAATAAATTCAAGCAGCTTCCCTTTGATCTTTATAGTAATGCTGTGTTCAGTGCCTCTCTGCAGAGTGCTTCCTGCAGCTGGAGGAGGTTGGGAAGGGTAGTGGGGACCATGCAGGGAGTTCTGAGTCACTCGGATATACCCGCACAACTCCTCTTACCCTTCACAGTTCTTGGTATTTTTTTAAAATAAACAATTAAAAAGACCTTTACTAACCTTACAATTTTTGGGTCACTACTTTTCTCCTTTTGGAATAACACTTACCAAACAGATTATCTGTCCATCAACACATAAATGGGTAAAGAAAATGTGGGCTTTATACGCAGTGGAGTGCTACTCTGCCGTAATGAAAGATAAACTTGAGCCATTTGTAGAAAAATAGAAGCGTCTTGAGACCATGATAATAAATGAAATAAATCTGAGACACAAGCTTAAGTATCATGTGGTTTCTCTTCCAGGAGAAGAGGGTAAATAAAGAACAAACTAAAAGATAGGTAATAAGAAGCAGGAAGACAGATCTTTCTCAAAGGTGAAGGGAATCAAGAGCAGGGTGGGAGAGGAGGGAGAGGAGATGAAAATAGGAACTGAGATGCGTTGTGTTCGTGTACCAGAGCCACACAGGAATTGAAACATTATGTACTACAAATATATACTAGTAGAGAAAATAAAATGGAGAAAGAACAATGCTCCTCCCAAACCCTGGTCATTTTAATATCATCTTCAATATGTTTCTCATTCCTTTTGTAGGCTCAGTTTTAAATTTAAGACTTATTCTAATACTCATCCCTCTTTAGTCTTCTTAGGCTAACAACGATAGCTGTGGGGTCATCAAGCTGCTGTGCCTGTTATTTTCCTTCCAAGGCATGTTAAAATTGGTGCATAACTTTGAAAGTAGAAATGACTCTCTGTGTACTATCAAAAAATCCTTCCCAATGCCCCAGGGGTGTGGTTACCACCCGTGAAGATGTACTGCTTTAAGAAGTGTGTGCCCTCATGAAGTGGAAAATGTTGGGCTGGCCAAGTAGCGCAGTGGATTAAAGTGCCTGCAAGCAGGGGCAGGGGCTGGGGGTTCGATCCCCGGGCCTGCAGTGTTGGCCCTGCCCCCAGGTCTCACTGAGATGGTGATTGAGACTGGGAGTGGGGGCACGCGCCAGTAATCCCAGCCCTTGGGAGGCTGTAAACAGGTGGATCACTGTGAGTCTGATCTAGTAGTGAGACCTTGAACACCCTGTAGACCCTTCCCTAAGATATAGAAAAAAAAAAAAAAAAAGAGTTGGAAAATGTCACTCGGATCCATTTACTCATTTGTAAATTCTGTTCCTTCCATTAGAACAATCTCTTAGAGCCTTCCTGGGCACCAGGCACTGGGCTAGGCACTTACATACTCATTATTTCACGTGATGCTTCCAATAAGCCTTTGGGCTTGCTAGTGTTAGTCTCCTTTTAGAGGGTGGGGCAACGGAGGCTCAGAGGGGTCAGTTGGTTTTGCAAAAGTCACACTCCCCATGCTTTATCCAGGAATACAGAGCCAGAAATCTATCACAAGGGAGTGAGATGCTGCCAGTAGTGATGGGGTTGCTGCTTGACCTCTTCAAGTACACGAACGCTGGGATCTAGGGTGGCCCTGGCTCCTCTACACAGTCGAGCCACAGAGGCGATGTTTGTTTGTGAAATATGTTGCAGTGTTCCAGCAGCCTACGTTCTTTCCAAGGGTTTCTCAAAACCCAGCAGAATAAATATCAGATTTTTTATTGCCCACCACATAATAGGAATATAACTTATTACTGTTGGGGCGCCAGGCTTTTGGCAGCCTCCATCAATCTGGTGCTCCAATCGAGTCCATATGCATTTAAGCAAAAACCAGCCCGCAGAGGGGAGCAGTGGATGTAATTGGAATACGGAATGGGGTTTTTGAATTAAGCACGTTCTGAATATTAACTGTGCATTATGCTGACTTCCTTGGAAATATATTCAGAGGTCTCAGCATGTGTACCTGACTCGGGGTGACACCATCAGAATAGCGAGCTTCCTGAACGCAGGGCTGGAAAGAGCCCCTCTCCAGTGTATGAGACCAAGCTTCATTTCCCCTGAGAAGAAGTGTATTTCAGCTCTCTCCAGGAGGTCAGGAACTGCGCCGTATGGTCGTCTGGCATCAGGGAAGAGGCAGTGTTTGTTTTCAACTGCCTAGGTCAGAATGGATTTTACCCAAGAACGAAACCCATTTTACAGGGAATTCTCAGAGAACTTTTATTCACTTATTTATTATTATTATTATATTTATTTATTTTGCAGTATTGGGTAGCAAACCCAGGGCCGTCTCACTGAGCTATATCTGTAGAGTGTTTCTCCCTCTACCCTCTTACATTGAGACAAGTTCTGTCTAAATCACCAAATTGCCCAGGTGAGGCTCAAACTTTTGATAGTCTTGCCTCAGCCTCCCAAGCTGTGTACCACCACACCTGGCTCAGCCCAAGAACTTTTTAAAAAAGAATCATTGTGTGATTTTCTCTACTGGGTAGGGGAGGCCATGCAGTTGAAAATGGAGGAAAACGGAATGGATGGGAATTGGAATAATGTGACCAAGGATTAGAGAGAAAGGGTCTTGTTGGGCGACTTTGCCTATGAGACAAGATAATGCCCTACAGGAGTGGCACACTTTCTTGTTCATAAAGCAAACCTTGCACCAGCGCATTCTCACTAGTACTACAGAAACTCTGAAGTGATTCCCATTTCACAGATATGGAGACTAAGGCTTGGACAACTTTTTGCCTGGAGCAAACAATAAACAAGGCACAGGAGAAGGACGTGGTATAGGGAGGCAATTGCCTCAGGCACTGTATTAGAGGGGTACCCCCAAAACTCAGTAGTTAAAAAATTAACATTTTAATGCAATTTTAAAAATTCCTACAAAATTTTCCTCTGTGGAAAACAAAGTGTCAAAATTTTTAATAAAGAAGGGATTGGCAGCAGCGGTTTGCTGAGCTCTGTCGGAGCCTAGAACAAGAGGAAACAGCAGTGCTCCCGTTCCTGTCTTTATTTACTTAGATGACTAAGAATTTTTGGTTTCCCCTTAGTCTTGTGCCCTACTCTGGTCCTATCCCTGGATGGAACCCCAAACGGTTTCCCTAAAGCACATAACCAGCTTGCAGCGGGCCTCGGGCCCGATCCTCCTGGGCTCTGTGCTACCTTCAGGGAGAATCCAGATGCCTAAATCCAGCTCGAGAGCTTGTGAAGTGGGGTGCTCCCGGGGCGTCCCCTGGACTGGGCTCTGAGGCTCGCATACAGCAGAGGGAGGAAGGGTTCCAGCTGTGCACTTAGACTGTTTGGGCTCAGATCTTGCTCCCTTGTGCTAGCGCTGCCACCAGGAATGCTGAATTTAAACCGTCTGAGCCTACGGCAGGGGGACAGCGCTCAAGTCCTGCTCGTGGAGTTATTGAGAAGATGAAATAATAAAACAGCCAGTATAATGAAAACCAAAGACATCACTTACCAAGGACCAATTTCCCCAATGTTGAGCAGAGTAAGTACTCAATTAATGCACTCCACAAATATTTACTGAGTTTCTACTGCATGCAGTTGACAATTATGGTGACATCAGCATTGGACCCACACGAGGTCCAGTTCCAGAGTCAGCCACCTTCTTCACAATGGCTACTGCAGCCCTGTCTGAGTGCATTTGTCTGCCTGGCAGGTCCAGGAGCTTCCAGACAGCAGAGGCTGGGGTGCGCTCTTCCTTGCATCTGCTTCAGCCCTAGCTACAGCTTGGTATCCAGTAAGTGCTTAGCTAATGGCCACACACACACACACACACACACACACACAATGTATACATATTGAACACTGTCTTGAAACCTTGAATAAGATTTGTAGTTTATGCCTCAGTGTTTACCCCCACGATGCTGAGAGCAGATGGTGCTTCTCTGAACTCCAAGTTCTTTTCGAGGGAAGAGAACTTGGCTTGGGTGATGGTGCTGTGTGGGTCCTGTGACAGCTGCTCAGCTGCAGTGTGTGGGAAATTCTTCCCCTAATCTTCCCTTCACTCTCTTCTCCCAGTTCAGTTTGAGGTGCTACTGACCCTCCCTTGGATGCCTGTCACCTTGTCCTCACTGTTCCGCCTGCTCCTCTGTCCCATTGCAAGCTCTTCTGGGCAACCAGAACCCTTTCACCAAGCTGCAGATGTGACTCTGCCCCTTTCCACCAACAGCCAGTCTCCAGGGAGGGGCATCTACCTATGGGGGCCATGCAGGACTCTGTGCAGTGAGGAAGGAAAGTGTTAGAATTTCTACTTCTATTTTATTATTTCTTTAACATATTTAGTACAGGGTCTACAGGGTCTCACTATGTAGATCCGACTCATGATTCTCCTGTCTTCAGCCTCCCCAGCACTGGGATTACAGGTGTGCATTGTCACGCCCAGTCTCATTCGCCATCTCAGCAAGCCCCAGGGGTGGGCCCAGCACAGCCTGCAGGGGACTGAACCCCGGTCCCTGCATTCTGCCTAACCAGGCACTTTAGTCTGCTGAGCTATCTGGTCGGCCCTATTTTAAAGTTCTATTTCTGTGGATGTTTCATGATGCACTGTTTTCGTATAGGTTCTCCAGAGCCTGAGGCAAGGATCTGAGGGGAAGGGAGGGATGGAGGAGCACATTCTGGGAAAGACCTCCTGGAGAACAAGAGAAGCGGGAGGTGGAAGGCAACGGTGAGCAAGGGTGTGCCGGGGTCCGAGGCTGATATTTAGCTGATCCAAGAGGGCCCCGTGGAGAGCGACTTGCACCCCCGGGCCTTGGCCTTCTGGGCACCCAGAGGGTGGTGCTTGCGTAAGCCTCCAAGTGAGGCCCCTCCCCTTCTTCCAACAAGGGCGACTGCGCCTTGCCCCCAGGAGGCAGCTGTGAGCCCTGAGTCAGCCGCAGAGCAGCAGCTTGTCCATGGTGCAGGTCCTGGCTCATTTGGTGGTTTCTTTATTTGAGAGAAGATTTCAGACTAGGGCAGTAAATATTTTTTTACACCAATATTTTATTTATCTATTAGAGAACAACAATTATGTGTATATTGGATTTATTTCTCTTCCATGTCTTTCATTTTTCTTTTGATTATTTTCATCGGTTCTGTTTCCTCGAGTTGCTTTTTCAGGTCCCCCACTGTATTTCAACTGTGTCACCTTGACTTTACTTCCATTTTTCCAATTATTTTTCCTGTTTGAACTGGCCTTTGGGAGGACAGAGTTCTCTCCTGTGGCCTTGTGCAGGCTTCCCTTATTATCTCTTGTCTCCAACAGACAAGGCTTCACTATGCATTTGAAACATTCTTGGTGATATATTTTGCTGTGATTATTTCACCCCTTATCTTATGTTCAGATATAAATAAAATGTGCAGAATTGTATCGGGGCTTTGGGGCCATAGTGATGAGGGACATAGCCCTAGCCTGCCCTGAGGAACTTCCAGTCTGTTGGGAAGACAGCCAATGCGGGAGCAGATGGGTACAGAGCAAGAACACCGGAGGGAATGAGTCTGAGGAGGAGGGAACGGTCCTAGAAGTGAGCTGCAGGCAACAGCTGGCAGAGGCATTGGGGAAACAGCTCCAGGCACAGACCACAGGGGCACGGGCCCAGTCCTGAGGTGGGAAGGGCAGTAGAGCCAGTGTGGTGGGAGTAGAGTGATGCGGATGGGTGAGGGGGTCCCCGGGAATGACCCTGAGGCCTGGTGGGAGGGGCAAGTGGGACAAAAGGCCCAGACCTTCTGTGCCCCTCCCGCCCCACCTCAGCCTGGCTGTGCTCATGGGATTTCCCATGCATTCCCACTTCCTTCTAGGGTGGTGCTGGAAAGAACACTAACTATGCTTTATCAAGGGCTCACTGTGTGTTTAATGTGCTTTTCCTGTCCTGCAGCACTCACCCTGCACCACCCCTAGGGTAGGCACCATTGTTATCCCACTTTAAAAAGGAAGAAAGCAAGTTCAGGGAAGTGAAGAGATCTGGTCAAGGTCATGCAGTCAAGAGGGGGATAAGATAGAAAATTCATGCCTGTTTGACATCCTCCTTGGAATTGTAGAGGAACTTGCATCCACATCCCAGGCCCAAGCCACAAGGCTGGAAGCAGGGTGCCCAGGAAGCCTGGGCTGTGTGGCAAAGACGCATCTGGAACAGCTGGAATCTGGTCATCAGAGGGACCCAAGCTGCCTTATCTGAGGAGCCAGCCTTGGAGCACGTTCTCTGCTCCTCACTCCCTGGGAGTGCGGGCAGGGTGCTTGCCTCCAGGGGAGCCTTGCAGTGTGTTAGAAGGCCCTGCTAATTCCGACCTTTCCCGCCTCTTCTTACGCATCAACTCTAATGCCTCCCGGAGATGCCCTCAGAGCCGCACTCCCTGCCAAGAGCAGCAGGCAGGGAGCAAAGCCCCACAGGACTGGGAGTCAGTTGGGGGATCTGCTGGGTTTCAGTGAGAGCTTCTGCCGGTGCCTGGCTGGCCCCGGAGGCAAGTGACTGACCCTAGCACCTGCTGCTGGAAGACCTCAATTCTGAGGGTGGGGGGACTCGAAAGTCCAGGACAACAGGGACACAGCATTGCCTTGTCCAAGTAGTGAACCTTCCCAGCTGCGTGACCTTGGACAACTTAAGGAATTTCTCGGCAATCAAGATCTTTACATGCTTAGGTCCATTTCCCCAGGCTGAATCCAGGACGTCGAGCACTGAGCAGAATATTAATAACTGATTATGATAACGGAGCCCTTTCTATATGCTCAGGATAATTTGTGTATGTAACTTAGGCACACACGTATATCCTAATTTATCAATCTCAACAACTGCTAGCTGGGCATATTATTCTTATTTTGTACAGGAGAAGAAAGGCTGAACAACCAACTCGTCATCCCCAGTAGGTGTCAGAGCTGAGGTTTGAACTAGGGCAGCCTATCTCTTCTCATCCCTTTCACTGTCTTCCTCCCTCCCTTAAGTTACTAGCTCTCCACACGCACATACCAAGCCCCCTGGAGACAGCAAAGGTCTTGTTTTTGGATGCGTGGAAATGATCCTCAGCAAGCAGAAGTCCTCTGTGTTAAATTCTGCACGGTAGTCAGCTGGTTGTAGAAACAATTCCAGCAGTTCAAACGTCTTCTTTATCCCGGTTGGTGCCTACCCTAAATTAAAATCCCCTGAAGGCATTGCTGTCTTAATTAACCATTTGCCTTATTAACACAGTGAACATTTTCCTTGGGGTGGGACCAGCCATGCCAATTAAAGGCGGAACTGATACAGGGTGGAGGGCAACGTATGAGGCCCGCGGAGGAGTAGGGCCTTCTCCTGCCCGCTGCAGGTTCGGAGTTTCTGCCTGGAGTCATCCGGATGCACAGCCCTGGAGTGACAGCTCCTCACACACACAACAATCAGCTAGCACAGGCTGTGAACTTCCCAAGGAAGCAGGGATGTGGGTTTGGAGACAGTGAGATTGGGCTGGGAGTTCAGGCCTTCATGGGATGGTGGTGACCATCGCAAAAGCCAAGGTGGGGCTTCTGTGAAGACGTGTGCAAAGGCTCCTAGTAGGAGGGCGGGCATTCCATCACAGAAGCCCTCCTCCCCAGCCCCTCCCTCTGCTCTGGGTACTGTTTCTAATGCATTCTGGGCCAGCCAGCCTCATTATAATGTTCTTTCTAGGTAAGAATATGCTCCCTTGTCCATAGTTCTGCTTCCCCGAGGAAAACCCAAAAACTGATTTTAGCATCTTCATTGTCCTCTTGTGGCCTAACCCTGGACCCTATTCAGTATGATATTTTTTGTTGTTGCAAATATTTGATTGAAGAATAACTTATAGAAAATCATAAAGCACATGCCTACTGCTTGCTAGGTGTTTTCTACATATATATGTAATCAAGTCCTGAAGCAAGAAACGGAACACCATTAGTACCCCCAGAAGACTCTGTTTATCCCCTTCTAAGAATATGCATCACCTCGACTTCTAAAGCATATGCTAATTTTACTATTCTTGAATTTTATATAAGTGGAATTAAGCAATATATGTACTTTCACATCTAGCTTTTCTCCATTCAGTATTTCGTTAATAACCTTTACCTCTGTTAGCACCTGTGGTTGTAGTTTATTGATATTCATTGCAGCACAAAATTCCATGTTGTGGATATACCACAGTGTGCTTTTCCATTCAGATGGTGATAGACACTTGAGTTGTTTCCAAAATGTTCTTATATATGTATATCAGTGAACACATTCATGCATTTCTTTTTTAAATTTATATCTAGGAGTAGAATTACTGAGTCATAGATTATATACATTACTGGCTGTTGTAGATACTGTGAAACCATTTTATAAAGTGTTTATATCAATGTATACCGCTGCCAATAGTGTATGAGAGTTCTAGTTGCTCCAACACTTGGTGCTGGGTGTCTCCTTAATTTGTAAGTGTTCCTTTTATGTTTTGGATAGAAATCCTTTTTGATTTTACAAATAGTCATTTCCACTCTTCTGGCTTGCTTTTTATGCCCTTCATGGTATCTTTTGATTACTATCAACAGTTGCAGTTGCAGTCCGATTTTTCACCATTCTTTAATTAGCACTTTTGTGAGTTAAGAAATCTTTGCTTACCCCAAGGTCCTAAAAATGTTTCCTTGTTTTTGTCTAAAAATTTTACTACTTTACTCTTTGAAATTTAGATGTATAATCCATCTCACATTGATTTTTGTGTGTGGTGAGGCTGGTTCAAAATGAATTTTCTTCCCTCTTATGGCTATCCAGTTAAACTTTGCATCAGTGTTTGAGAATAACATCCCCTCCCTTCTGTTTGCAGCAATGCCTTTGTTATAAGGCAAGTGATTACATTTATGTGAGTCTATTTCCGGACTCAGCATTTTGTTCCATTGCTCTATGTGCCTCACCTTTAGGAAATTTTCATTTGAAAGGAAGTTTGAGAGGAAAGAGGTACCCTAGAGAATCTGTCTTTGGTCATTGTCATAGACATGGTGTTGGGTCAGACACAGAGGAATCTACCTAGCTTCCAGCAGCAGCTGTGGCGGAATTCTAGAGCCTAGAACTGCAGTGTCTGGAACAGGTGCGGCATTGGCTACAGGGGGGCTCTTCCGAAGTAGTCAGGGAGCACACAGTAGATAATGTTATTGGCAGTGTAAGCTTTTTGTGTGTGTGTATTTAGTACAGGGTCTACAGGGTCTCACTATAAAGATTGGACTCGTAATGATCCTCTTGTTTTCAGCCTCTCAAGAGCTGGGATTATAGGGGTGAATTTTCTGTTCTTTCCTTGTGGCTGAATGTAAAGAATTTGAAATCCCTGCCTGCATCTTCCCTGAAACCAGTTTGCCCCTGTGTGTTCCTTCCCCAGTAAGCTGTGAAATACAAGGTTTCCTTGTAATGCTTTCATACACTGCTCACTGCAGTTTAATATATGAGACACTGCATCATAGTCGGGAGGTTCAAAATTACCTCGAAGTAATCATTTCCTAGAGGGCTGGTAGTAAACATTCTGTCACACAGCTATAGATTTTCGCCTGTCTCTATCAATCAGCCCCCTGGGAGATGCTGGGGGGAATGTGCTGGGTAGGAATTGAGAACTGGTGAGTGTCTGCCAGGTCTCTCTGCAGAGGGAGGCAGGCTTGGTGGCCTGTGCTGGGCTGGGTTTCTGTGTTTGGGGGTGGGGGTAGCACAAGGGCTCCTTCTTCACCAAGGAGCCAGAGATGTGTTTCAGCTCCAACTGGTCTGTTGGCCTAGTTCAGCTCTGGGTCAAGGAATCCTTTAACCTTGGCTTTCTGATAACTTCCCTACATGCCTCAGACCAAACGCAGGACTTATGTTTGCACAAAATAATAATAGTTCCCATTTATAAGAGCACTCTTTCTGCCCCAGGGTGTCTATTAATCTTTTCCATGTGTCAGCTTAGTAATCTTCAGAGGAACCTCAGGATAGAGTTTCCATATTACCATGATAACCCTGTTTCACAGTTGAAAAAAAACCAAACAAACTGAGCTTTGGAAATGTTGGGTAACTTGTAAAGTTTCCTAGCTGGCCAATGTCAGAGGCAGGCTTTAAGCCCTAGGTGTTCTACTTTCAGAGAGCAGTGGTAAGTTCTGTACCTACCTCGTGCTTCTAGTGTTAACATCCAGTTCTGTGAAGTGCCTATGAGCATGTGTCCACTTAAGAATGCTATTTTCATCCTCATTGTATAGGCAAAGAAACTGTGGCTCTTAGGTGGTCAGCTGCTGATCTACCCTTAGGAAGTGGGTGGCATCACGGAAATTCCGTTCCAGGGCTCAGGGATTCCCCTGAGATGTCATCCTGGGCAAGGCAGGTAGAGTGAGGTCCCACATCGCTGCCTGCAGTGACACAAGATGTGTGCATATTTATCTAGTGTACCTACTGGCTTGGTGAAATTGGACTAGTGGTCCCCACAGGGGCAGATCAGATTTTGGGAGACTGATGCTTTTTCATTTGGGATGACTCTTTTAAAACCTACAAAATTATTCATAAAATGTAGGCATGGAAATACGTGCTTATTTAGCAGGTGCATATAAATGAGGGCATCTTGGACCTCTGTGGTGAATCCACTCAAGTCCCTGTCTCCTGTGGGGTCTCACCTTGAATGCAAATCTTCAACAACCAGACAGTTTTGCCTGCCTCAGTTGGACTCTGGGAACCCAAGACTAGAAAGAAGCATGATGCTGATGGTGACTGGTGTTTAGAAATTTACAGCAAGTCAGCACTACACAGCATATGCATGACCTGTGGGGCAGGGTGTAGACCATTGAGTGCTGTTGGTACTCGGTGGGGAGTTGCTTGGTGTTCGGCCGTCATCAGTCATAATCAATCAACTCATACTCAGTAAAACTAATCAATGGTGTGGAAGGAAAAGAAAACCTGGTCCTTCACCATGGATAGTCCGAGAAGCACCAGCTGAAGCCATACCAGGGATGTTGTGGTCTTGTATGCACACAGTTGACAATATTTCATTTCATAAATAAGCAAATGCCAAGCCAAACCCAGACAGTGATGATAGCAACAACAGAACCCCAAATCTAATGCAGTCATCATTAGTTCAGGTTCTGGTTTAGCTTTGACCTGGTAGATCACACTGGCCTCCTCCATGTTTATGTTGGTGGCTCTAGTGTTTCTCAATGTGTAGCCCCAAGGGTAACTGGTTGTATCTGAATGGCCTGGGAAGCTGTGTTTGTTTCCATTGCTGTAATCAACCACTACTTACCATGCTTAAAACAATGTAATGCTGTCATTTCACCACTCCCATGGGCCACAGGACTGGACATGGGGCTATAGGTCCCTGTGCTCAAAATCTCAGCAGAACAAGATTAATGTATGCACCACAGGGGAGCTTGGGGTCTTCCAAACTCACTGGTAGGTGGCATAATTCAGTTCCTGGTGGATGTAGTATCAGAGCGGCCTGCTGTTCTCTGCCATGCAGCCTTCATCAAGATATGAAAGTTTACCTCTTCAAGGCCAATAAAAGACTCGTTGGGTTTGGGTTCTCAGACTTCTTCTCTGGCTTCTAGATCTTTGTCTAAAAGATTAATCTAATTAGGCTGGGCTGAGACTGGGCGTGGTGGCGCGCCCCTGTAATCCCAGCACTTGGGAGGCTGTAAACAGGAGAATCACTATCAGTCCAATCTAGTAGTGAGACCCTGAACACCCTGTAGACCCTTCTCCCCCCCCAAAAAAAAAAAAATCCTAGATGGAGGCTAGGCCCATTCAGCATTACCTTCCTGTGATTAACTTTAAGTCAACTGGCTAAGGGTTTCGATCACATCTACAATTTCCCTAACCTTTTCCATATACCATGAGCCTCCAGGACAGCAGCAACCCTGTGTGCCTCCACTTGTGGTAAAAGGCACCTACGGAAGGGGCAGGGATTTTTCTTTTTTTCTTTTTCTTTGTACTGGGAATCAAACTCAGGACCTTGCACTTGCCAGGCAGGTGCTTGTGCTGCTAAGCTGTATCCCGGGCCCCAGGGGAGCAGGGATCATGCAAGCTATCTCACACTTCTGTCTATACAGAAGTCAGTTTAAAATGTAAGGAGAGAGAACTTTCTCAACCAGGAAGGGGACCCAGAGATGGAGGGAGAGCGGAGTGAGCAGATTGAAAGGGGAAGGAAAAAAAGAATTAAGATATGTTATGTGTATGGAGCAACTCCACACAAGGAATGTAAACCTGATGTCATGATGTCCTGGGAACACATACTATAAATAAATACTTTTTAAAATGTAGCTCAATATGAAGGTATTGGGCTTAGTCCCTACTACCACAAAGGAAAAAATAATAGTAAGTTCTTGCTGAGGATGTAATTCAGTGGTGAAGTGAATGCTTTGCTTGTACGAGGCCCGAGTTCATTACTCAGCACCCTCTATAATAAATAAATTAATACAATTTTGAAGTAAGTTCTTAACTGCATACCCCAGAGAATTGATTGAGTAGGCATGGTGGGTCTCAGAATGAATAGTTTTAGTAACTTCCCCAGTGCCTTTCTGATTCTCTAAGAGACACACATCCAGGCTTGAGTCCCTGCTTGCCACTTACTGGCTGGAAGCCTCCAGACAGCTGCTCCTGTCGCCCAGACTCCATTTCTTCGCCCATGAAATGCAGTGAGCAAGCCCTTCCTCATGAGATCTTAGACAGGATATACTGTGATGGGGCAGATTGGTGGATTTTTATCTCTGACTGCACATAAGAATCACCAGGGAGCTAGTTGGGGTCACCATTGACTGATAAACTACAGTCCCTAGGATGGGATCTAGGGATCAACATTCCCCAGGGAATCTGATGCTCCACTGATGTGCAAACCAGCTATGCTACAAGGATGATATGAAACAAAGAACTCCCCAATCTCAGTGGCTTAAGATAACAAACTTTTTTTTTCATACCAGTGGCCCCAGATGGACTAGGGTTTGCTCAGGAGTTCTTGGTTCCAGGCAGCTTGTGTCAGTTCTGTGTGTCTCATTCTGGGGCCAGCAGCTCTCTGGGGATGAGCCTTTACTATGGACACAACAGGAGTGTCAGAGACTGGAAACAAACATACTGCCAGACACTCCCCTTGGGACAGGCACAGTAGCCCTTCCTCTCACTTCTATTGGTCAAGGCAAGTCACATGACCAACCTCAATAACAACAACAAGAAGGGGGCAAGGAAGGAGTCTCCACCCACAATGGAGTCAAGGCACATGAGGTAGATAGAGTTGTGGACAAAAACATAATCTAGCTGCTCTCTGTGAGAAAGCACTTAACCACATACCCGGCCACAGTAGGCACTCAGGGAAGGTTGGATGCCCTCTTAGCAAGCAGACTCCTGCAGCTTTCTCTGAGGCTGCTATGTGGGAGCCATTCTCTTTCCTCCAATGGTTCGAGGGCTCAATCTCCTTCCCACCCCTGCATTAAGGCAGTCTCGGAGGAGAGAGAAGTGTATAATAATGCAGCCAGTGCTTTGAGTTCCTAGGAAGCCAGCTCCCATTTGGAAGCTCCAAGAACTCTTATTAACTACTTAAATATCCATTTGCCCATCCACCACTCACAAAATGCTCTATTTATTTGCACACTCTCTGTAATATAGCAGCAGAGGGAGAATTCATTAAGGCAAATTGGGAGGGTAGCTCTCAAAAAAATTCATCTCTTCACTTTATGTAGTGCATAGTTAGTTCCCTGTTTAATGAGAACTCAGCAAGTCCATTTTCCTTAAGGGTTTAATAAAAGTATAATTTTAAAAATTAAGACAGATGGTGAAAGTGCCGAGAGAAGCTATTTCCCCAAGAACTTGCAAAGTAGACCTTCTCTGTACTGCAAGATGGGTGGGAGAAGAAAGCCTCCTGGAGCTTGCAAGAATTCTTTAAGGTTACATAAAACTCTGGACAGGGTTTATGTGGTTTGGGGATTCTTGCCGCCCGGATAGGAATTAGATTTATGGGTGGAGTAATGGGACTGTTACTAGCTGGCAGTTTAATTAATGTTGATATAAGAGCTTTGCTTTCTTAGAACTTGAACTACAGAGCACAGAAAGAAGAAGTATTTACATCTTGAAAACTTTCTGAAGAATCTCGATTACCTTTGGATGGGAGAAGAGTGTGAAATGTCTGGGGGAGGAGTCTTGGGATGATGGTGACCCTTGTCTAAAAGAGTCTTAGCTCCCTAGATGTTACTCATCAGGAACAAAATGTGAACTGTAATTCAGTTTCCTTCCACACTGTTCCTGCTGCTGGCTTCACAGAGCACAGTGAAACCCAAGAACGAGTCACTGTAATGACATTATCATGGTTAAAGATGCTAAGGTGGGGAACTAGCGTTGTAGCTCAGTGGCAGCGTTCTTGGCTGTCATGCACAAGGCCTTAGGTTCAATCCCCAGCACAAGACCAAAAAAATAGATAAATAAAGGAATTAAAAATTAGTGTGTGATCTCTCCATTCATCATGCCAGTTGATATGATACAGCTAAATTATTTCTAAATGAAATCATAATTGATGCCAAGTAAAAGTGCCGTGTATCCATTAAAATATGGCCTATTGAAGAAATAAAGTACAACTGAAACCTTCAAAAAAAATTAGTGTCACTCATAGCCCTTCTTAAGGACTATTTTTAATCAGTGTACTAATTATACAGCATTATGGCATGATAGCTGATAGTTGGATATGTGTTCTATGTGTACTGATCACATCAAGGTAGAATTTCTCCTTCCTGAAGCAGTTCTCATTCCATGTGTTGAGATCTCTTTTAGATCTTTATAAATTATGTAATTAGTTATTATAAAACATAGCTACTCTACTACCCTATAAGTGGTAGGAACATAGACCTCCTATATAATTGATTTGCTACCCTGCTATCCAGCCCCCTGCCCTTGCTTTCCTAGCTTCTAATGACTGTTGAACTCTCTATTTCCATGTCTTCCTCTCCTCCATGTCTCTCTATAGTATTGCTCACATTTACGAGTGCTTATGTTGTTCACATGGACAGGAAATGCAAGCTGGGACTTGAATCCTGGATTTGAGTCTGCAACCTGGTGCTACCTTGCCCTACATGACACGTGGGTCAACTAAGGTTCAGAGCAGTGGGTGACAATCCAAAGGCCTCAGAGCAAGTGAGAGCTTAGTGAATGCTGCCTTTTCATCCAGTAGTTTTCTCAAGACATCTCTTGTCTTGGGTGGAGGATTCCGACTCACATTTGTGTTAGTCTGTACACCACTTGCTAAGAAATATAAATATGCTCTCCTTTCTCGTCTTGAATGAGCAGCTCACATCAACAGAGGGCTTGCTATGTTGCAGGCTTTGTGTGCAAGGTTTCTTTTTGTCCTCACCATAAATGCTAGGAAAAAAGTGTGTTCCTATATCCACTCTAGAGATAAGGACTCTGAGGCTCTGGGAGCTGATACATTCCCAAAGTCACCAAGTTCAAACTGGTCCAGACAGAATTCGGACATGGGTCTACCGGAAACTCCCAAGCCTGCGCACAGAGGCCAAACAGAAGGGATGGCTGGCCTCTCTTCTCTTTCTCCTAGTCAGAATCCAGGATGCTCTCATGATACTTGAGAGGTGACTCATTTAATTTAGCCTGTCATGACTGGGAGTTGTTTTCAGCAGTTTCTTGTATAGATCTCCAGAACATAGCGCAGAATCTGCTTTCCTTTGCAATTCCTTCATTGGTATATTTGTTTCATGACCTGCCATAAATCAGGAAGCTCCTGGACCTGTGCAGATGGACAGTCCCTGAGTGCGGGTCAAGGAGGTCCACAATGTAGGACATTCTCTCTACCTTTTTCTGGCTGTCATTTGTTATGGGATCCTTGAGAGAAACTAGATTCCTTTCTGACAAAGAAAATGTATATTTTTCCCCACTCTGTGTTCAATTCAAAAGTGGTTGAAAAATTATTTTCCCTTTACCTTGTTGTCAGAGACTTTTAAATTGATGGATAAATACCTGCAAGTTGGTAACATTCAGAGAATAAGAGAATGATTTCAAAATTCATGTTCACATTATCAAAGCTGGCAACTGGCTTTAAGTATGTTATGGTACTTTTTATTTAGGCCAAATAAAATAAGTGTGCTTGTTTTAAGTTTGCAGGCATTTTTGGACTTTACATTTGGGATCAGCACAAGCTCTGTGCTCTGCTTCACCGGGCAGACATCACTAGTAGATCGTGGCACTATTTTTCTGCCAAGAGCAAGTGTGGTCTTAAAATCTTGCCCAATGGAGAGGTCCACACAGCCACTATAGCCGATTGAAATTGGATTAGAAGGTGGAATCTATTGACCGATATGGATTTCATGTTGTGTTTCAGCTTTTTTTATTGTTATTGTGGCTTTTGAAAAATCTTGTGCTGCCTGGCAAGAGCAAGGGCCTGAGTTCAATCCCTGGTACCATAAAAAAAAAAAAAAAAGAATAAAAGTCTTGTGACAGGATTTTACTAAGTTGCCCAGGGTGAGCTTGTACTTGTAATCTTCCTGCTTCAGCTTCCTGGAGTTGTGGGATTACAAGTATGTGCCATCATGCCTGACTTGTTTCCTTTCTTTTTCTTTTCCTTTCTTTTTTTTCTTTTCTTTTCTTTTCTTTTCTTTTCTCTTTTCTTTTCTTTTCTTTTCTCTTTTCTTTCTCTCTCTCTCTCTCTCTCTCTCTCTCTCTCTCTCTCTCTCTCTCTCTCTTCCTTCCTTCCTTTCTTCCTTCTTTTCTTTTTTTCTTTCTTTTTGAGTTTATGTATACCTCAGATAAAGACTAAGCAACTGAGTTTAGATGTTAATCATGTCACCTGATCCGAAAACAAATGATGCCTTAGTTCCCAAATAGCTGGATATTCAGAAAGGCTTACAAGGGTGCTACATTTAAGCTCATAAAGCCAATCACAGAAGGAATGAATTTAGCAGAGTTGGGAGTCAGACAGACCCAAGTTCACGTCCTGGCTATACTACTTCCTAATTTAGTAATTTGGGGCAAATCACCTCAACTCCCTGAGCATGGCTTTCCTCATTTGAAGAATAGGAATCAAATGCCATTGGCCTAACTGAGCTGTGGGGAAAATTAATGAGGCGTTGTATCTGAAATGCTAGGGGTAGACCTGGAAGTTAGAGGAAGCACTGAACAAATGCTAGTCATTTTTCAGTGTTCTTATATATTATTACAAAGAATTAAACTACATTATTTTGACATTTGAAATCCCTTTGATGTGGTTATAACTATACATCATAAAACGCAGAGCAGAGGAATATGATGGCTTTACCAACATCAGACAGGATGTAAACACTAAATCCCAACTATGACGAAGTTGAGGTCTTGTTCAGGTAGCCCCAGTTCAGTGAGCGGTGCCCTGAACATCCTATCTTAAATTTCAGTACACCTTTCCGCACGACTGTTTCCTCTTCTTCCTTCTTTCCTTTCAATGCACTTTGTGCCCTACTTACTATATAATCTGCTTATTATGCATGCTATTATTATTTTCCATCTCCCACAGGGCAAGGGGACTTCACTTTATAAGCCACTACTTCTGTGGTGGAAGCACAGTATCTGACACACAGTAGGTACTCCATAAATATTTGCTGAACATATGCGTAAAATCTGCCTGGCTTAAAAGCTTCTGTAGCCCACAGGAAAGGTTCTGTGGAATTATGTGTAGCAACCTCATCAGGTCCTCGAGGGTGTACAGCAGGGTATCATTTGTTGAATGCCTACCTCATGTGAAGGCATTGAAATATATGGCTGTTAAGTTTGACTGTAACCTTTCATGATGATTATAATGAGACTTTGTAAGGAAGAAAACTGATACCAGGAAACGTTATGCAACATGATGCTTGTTGGGTGGCTAACAAGTTGTCGTCTGGTGTCTTAGTGGCATTCTTTCCTTCCCTTCCTGGGACAAAATATCCCACATCCCCAACTTAAAGAAAGGGATGTTTATTTTGTCTCATGCCTTCAGTCCATGGTTGGCTGGGTCCATCGCAGAAAAAGGGTGGCAGGGGAGCCTGGCAGAGGGAAGCTCTTCAGCCTGGGGCAGCCGGGAAACAGAGACACTGTGGAAATGTTTTCTGGGTCACTCCCCCAAGGAGCAGCCTCTGATCAGCCCCATCCACCAGCACATTCTCCTACTGAGGTCATCGATGGATGAGTCTACTGAGGGGCACAGGGTTCCCAGGGCCCAGTCACCCTCTGAACACATAAGACTGGGGAGCAAGATGTTAGATCTAAGCTGCTCAACGTCTTTTCTCGTTCCCCAGATCATGTGCCACAGGGGACATGCTTTCTTCATAGAGAAGAGGGACACCCCTCTCTACATGCCAATGTGCGCATGCACAAAGTCTATGCACACACAACCTTGGTAGTCTGGTTGTGCAGACTGCACTTGCTTTCCAGGGTTGCTTGAACAAAGTATGTAATGGATTAAAGTTAACCAATTTATCATTTAATAGTTGTAGAGTCTGAAACTCCAAAACAGCTTGCTGTCAGTGTCGCTTTCTCCTGAGAGCTGTGAGGTAGGGATCTGTCCGAGGGGTCTCTCTTTGGTCCATAAATGACTGTCTCTTCTCTGTGTTCACGTCTTTCCTCTGCACCACTTCTTGTCTAAATTTTTCATTTTTGTAAGGACCCTAGTGCCATTGGTTTAGGGGCCCACTCTAGCTTACTATGAACTCATATTAACTAATTAAGTCTACAACAACCTTATTTCCAAATATAGCAGTTGTGGGGCTTAAGACTTCAACATAAATTTTGGGGGAGGATACAATTTATAACATAGATACTATGAAACATATAAATATGGGATTTTAAAAGGATAAACTAAGAGTAAGAAAGATTCTAATATTTTCTTCACCAAATGGATTGTTTACAAAACAGATTTATTGAAATATAATTAATAAACCTTATAATTCATCTATCTGAAATATTTCAGTAATTTTTAATGTATTTGCCGAGTTGTCTGACCTTTATCACAACTCATTTGAAAATATTTTCAGCACTAACAAAGCAACTTATACCATTAGCAGATAGTCCTCGCTTCCCCCAAGCCCAGAGGCAATGACTAACCTACTTTCTATTCTCTATAGATTTACAAATACATAACATGTACAGTATATATGACATATAAATATATAATAAGATTTGCAACTGGTCTTTTTTATAGACTTCTTTCACTTAGCATATTTTCAGGGTTGATCTATATTAAAACCTATAGCAGTACTTCATTCCATTTCATGGCTTAAAAATATTCCATTGTAAGGGCTGGCCAAATAGTTCAGTGGATTAAAGCACCTGCAAGCAGGCACAGGGGCTGGGGGCTCAATCCCGGGGCCTGCCATGCTGGCCTCACCCCCAGGGTGCTCTGAGATGGCAAATTGAGACTGGGGATGGTGGTGCAAGCCTGTAATTCCAGCTCTTGGGAGGCTGTAAACAGGCGAATCACTTCAAGTTCGATCTAGTAGTGAGCCCCAGAACACCCTGTAGACCCTTCCCCAAAATATAAAAAAAAATTAAAAATCCATTTATAGAGATACTATATTTTATTTATGTGTTAATCACTTAATGAGAGTTTGAGGTTTTCACCCTTTTGAATATTATGCACAAGATTTAAGCACAGATACTTTTATGCTCTTGGATTAAAAGAGTGGAATTGCTAAATTACATGGGAGCTCTGTTTAACATTTTGAAAATGTGGCAAATTATTTTCCAAACTGGAAGCCCCATTTTACATTTCTGCCAACAACATAGAAGGCCTCTAACATACATACATCTTCCCTAACTCTTGTTATTATGTTATGTTTAAATTATAGCTACTCTACTGGGTGCGAAGTCTACCTTGTCATGCTTTTGCATTGCATATCCCTGATGACTGGCGATTTTGAATATCTTTTTATGTGCTTTGTGGTCATTTGTACATCTTTATAGGAAGCTAAAGATTTCAGATCCTTTGCTCATTTTTAATTATTTTGTTTATTTTTTCCTTATTGAATGGTAGGAGTTCTGCAAATACTATTCTTGTAAGTCCTTTATCAGATTTATGATTTGGAATTACTTCCCTTCCATTCTATGCTTTGTCTTTTCACCTTCATAGCACCTTTTCAAGCAAAAATGGCTTAATTTTTGATGAAGTTCCAGATATTAACTTTTCCTTTGTCACTCTGCTTTAAATTTTTTTTTTTTTTTTTTTTTTTTTTCAGAACCGGGGATTGAACTTAGGGCCTTGCACTTGCCAGGGAAGTGCTTATTCCACTAAACCATCTCCCTGGCCCTGCTTTAAAATTTTTAAAAAATCTTTTATTTATTTATGTACTTGGTACAGAGTCTCACTATGCATCTTAGACTCTTAGCCATCCTCCTGTCTCAGCCTCCCCAACACTGGGATTACAGGCGTGCGCCACCATGCCCAGTTCTGGGCTGGCACAGCATGCCCTGGATTCCAGGGTCAACATGCCATGTAGTACCGGGAATCGATCTTGGAAGCTTGCACTTGCCAGGCAGTCTCTTATGTTGCTGAGCTAGTTTGCCAGCCCCACCTCTGCTTTTATGTCATACAAAAGCCATCAAATCTGAGGACATAAAGAGCCTGTGCAATTGGTCTTTTTCAAAACAGGTCTATAGTTTTGACCCTTATATCCAGATCTGATATACATTGAGTAATTTTTTTTTAATTTT
>NW_004524655.1:8474345-8505050 GCF_000260255.1 Octodon degus | reverse complement strand
CTCAATAATATACACTGGAGAACTCTTTCATTTTTTCCCATTCAACCAATCGGTCAACCAGCCAGCTCTTTATCAATTGGGAAAAATGTAAGTGTGTATTTCTGGATTCTTGACTTAAATCCATTGATCTATGTCTATGCTATACTACTTCACTGCTACAATTTCTGCAGCTTTGTAGTAAGTTCTATGAGACTATATGAATACTCCAACTTCATTCTTTTGAACTTTGTTTAATCTATCCTGGGGTTCTGGCATTTCTGTATGAAATTTTAGTATCAGCTGGCCAATTTCTGCAAGGAACAAGTCAGCTGGGATTTTGATAGGTATTACATTGAATCCATAAGTGAATTTGAAGATTATTGACATCTAAGATGTCTTAAGTCAGCATGGGATAGCTTTCACTTACCTGGATTCTTTTTAGTTTATTCAATATATTGAAGTTGATAGATTATCTTTTGTATCCTAGAGTAGAGGTCCCTCATTTTGGTAGTCTGACTTAGAGCATTAGGCATATTCATGGGGCTAATTAAATTACTTGCTGGAGGATATTTTCTCTGGCTTCACTCTTCTAGAGAGCCCCTAAGATCAGGGTGGATTTGGGGGTTAGAAGAATGAGTGTGCTATGTTCCGTATATCTTCACTATATCAAGGAGGAGGAGGAGGAAGAGGAGGAGGAGGAAGAGGAGGAGGAGGAGGAGAAGGAGGAGGAGGAAGAGATGATTACTGTGGGAAGTGATTTAAAAACGACCATTCCATTTCATCTTCAAAACATTGATGAGGTAAGAATCATCACCTCTATGTTACACATGGAGAAGTTGATTCTCAGAATGGCATACTTTAAAAAATTAGCGCAGTGCATTTTTGTTTTTGTTTTTGTATTTTAGGGAAGGGTCTACAGGGTGTTCAGGGTCTCACTACTAGATCGGACTCATAGTGATCTGCCTGTTTACAGCCTCCCAAGAGCTGGGATTACAGGCGTGTGCCACCACACCCAGTCTCAATTGCCCTCTCAATGCACCCCTGGGGGCAGGGCCAGCATGGCAGGCCCAGGAGATCGAACCCCTGGCCCCTGCACCTGCTTGCAGGCACTTTAATCTGCTGAGCTATTTGGCTGGCCCACGCAGTGCATATTTAACCCAGATAGCACCGCTCCCACACTTTGGTTGCTTCCCACCCGATCCACCATACCATTTCCTGGCCTGAGTGCTTTGCCAGGCTGCTACTTTTATGTCCCTATGGACTCCGACTCAATGGACACTTTGGAGTTAATAAACATGTCCTTGTAAGTTGACCCTGACTGGCTGGAGTTCCCTCTGCAAATGACCAGAGTGACATTAGGCTTTCTTCTCAGCAGATATACTTTATAGTTTTCATCCTTAGGTGAAAACTTTTGAGAACATTACTCAACCCAAATAATAATGGTAAAGATAATAATAATAATAATAATAATAATAATAACAATATCCAAAAGTCTCATGAGACCTGAGCAAAAGATTCAACTGTGAGTACTTGCAGGGCTGAAGGCCTCCAAGCCTACTGAAACAGAATCTGTAGGGTGAGAGGGATTTGTGAGGAGTCTAGGAATCTGATTTTTAATAAGACCTCAATGTAATGTCTCTGATCAGGTTAATTTGGAAAATATTTGAGTTAGTAAAATCTTTCCTTCCTTCTTTCCTATTTTCACCTTCCTTCCTTCCATTCTGCCTGTCTGCCTGCTCTTCATCTTTAAAATAGGGGTAATAGGGCTGGGGCTATATAGCCCAGCATCACAGTGCCTGCCTGGCCAGAATGAGGTCATGAGTTCGATTTCCAGTACAAAAATAAAATAGGGGTAGCATTGGTACCTGCTTATGTAAGTCTTAAAGATTAGATTAGAGCATGTGTGGAAAGCGCTGACAGGAGCCCTGGAGTGTCATGTGATGAAGCCTTACATCCGGGTACCTCGTGTGGTCCTGTTCCTCTTCTGATTATTAGGACAGATCATGCGCAGACAAGGCCTTGCCTGTTGGGGAATGACCATATACTTGAAATAAGTACACATGCTGGCATCAGACAAAACTTGGTTACCCTCCCATCCTGCTGCTCCGGTATGAGTGTAGACGAACTACTGAACTTCTCAACTGCAGACTGGGGATGAGGATAGAATCATCATTAACAATCAGAATGAAGGCAACATAGGTAAAACGTCTTATTACATGTTAAGAAACAATTAAAATTTAGCTGTCTCTCTATGGTGGCATTTCTTTTAAAGAAAGAGCTGCTGACCTGTTAAGGTAGCAAATCATAGTTAGAGCAATGATAGTAATAATGATGGCTGGACAGTAAGTACTTGCCATGTGTCACATTATTTATCTTTATCTGCAATTTCTAGGCCTAAGAAAGCAAAGACTACACAGCGCTTTTGATGTAGCAGGCGTTATTCTAAGCACCTGCTATTAATAAGCTCAATTCGTGTTCACAGCCACCACATGAATTAGGTATAATAAATATTATCTCTGTTGTATTATAGAGGAAACTGAGGTTCAGACGGGCAAAGCAATTTGCCTGTTGCACAGCTAGAAAGAGGCAGAGCTGAGATTCGAACCCCTGTTCCTTTGACTCTGGAGACATGTTTAATCGCTAGGATGTGGCTTTCTGTCGAGAGAGACGTGGTTAAGTAATGCAGAAAATTGGTGGAAAGGATTCCGAAGAGGTTCCATGCCAACCTCTGTCAGCTGAATGAAGCGCAGTACACTGGGTGCTGCTGGAAATGGGCCCGAAAGGGATCCAATCTCCCTGACTTTGCACTGAGCCCGCCTCGCTGAGTTCTCCTGCAACAAAGGAATTGGGAGAGCCCCTCGTAAAGGTTCGATTTCTCAGTCTTGCCAGGCACAAGGAGAGTTTGGGAGACATGAAAGGCAGCACTTATTTATTTCGCGAATAGATACCGGCGAGCCATTTAGAGGGAGCAGTGGCAGGAAGATGAAGGAGCTATTAATACAGTCGGGAGCTCATTTCTTTCAGAGTGGTCAGCAGCAGTGGAGAGGACAAAAACAAGAAAATACTGCGGCGGACGCTCCTGACAACACAAATTATACAGGAGATATTAAAGTGCATTGTTCTCCATCGTAAACATTTTTTTTATGTTTATGAGCTCTGTTCAAAGGCATCTTGATGGATGAAATGCAATAACATTTATAGGGGTGTGTGCGTGCATGTGTGCTCCCATTTCTTTTGTTCTAGTAGCCTCTGTAAATCATTTATTTGAGCTGATCAACTCAACAATGGCCAGGCTGGGTGCACATAATGCAAGGCAAGACCTGGGCTCCTGGTCCCTGGTCATTGCACTCTTCTTGGTGTCTGCTGCACTGATGTTGGGGCTCTGGGAAACTGGGAGCTAATTTGAAGTGGACTGATAGGGACAGAATACATGCTGCCATTCTGGAAAGAGGAAAGCCAAGTGGAGCATGGAGAAGAGGAAGCTGTGGTCCCTTGGACGTGTTGGCCACTGTGTGTTCCTACACAAAGCAGAGTCCACGAGACAGGGTGTGGGGAATCTGGGACCTCTGGGCCCCAAGGGGGAGTCACAGTGTTTGTATTCAAAGCTGTGCGATCCATAAGGGATGCTAGAGTTTGAATGTAATCTGTCCCTTCTGAAATTCATATTGAAGTTCGGTCTCCAAAGTGTTGAGGGGTGGTTGGAGAATTTAAGAGTGATTAGCTTGTTAAGAGAGAATAATATAATTGCTCAGGGGACTGGGCTCATTCTCACAGCAGTGAATTTTCACTCTCCAGGGACTGGGTTAGGGAATGCAAGGATAGACTATTAGAAAGTGAGGCTGCCCTTGAGTTTTTGTCCCTTGTGCACATGTCCATGTGGCCTTCTGCTTTGATGGGCGGCAGCTCTGCTGAACGGTGGGGATGTGAATGCACTCCTGCAGGCTCTGTGCTCCCAGAGAAGTCTGGAAGCTGAGGATCCTGAGGCCTTGCAGGTGGCCTGTGCTGTCATGACCCATAGTCACACCAGCATTTGACCTTAGTACCAAATAGTGATGCTGACATTGCAGGAGGGGTCTGGGTGTCTAAGACCTTCATGATGCTGATCGGGTAACATGTTACTCAGCTTCTCACTTCATACTCCTTTTAAAATGAAGCAAACCCCATGCCTGGTGAACACTGGCATGGCTTCTGAGTTTTAGTGACAATCCAAACCCGACTCCCCATGTTGTTGTCAGTATTATGATATTTGTAGTTAAAAATGTGTGGACTGGGCTAGAGATGCAGGCCAGTGGCTGAGCACTTGTCCAGCATGTGCAAGGCCCTAGGTTTGATTCCCAGAACCTTTGATTCTAATGTCAGGACTAGGCTAACACTGACATTTATTCAGTGAGTAGCTTAAGGCAAGTTGCTTTATCTCTCCAAGCCTCAGTTTCTTCTTCTATCAAATAGGGATAAAATACAGACCTCCTAGAGTTGTTAAGTTGCATGAAATAATATATGTCAAGTGCCTGGCCCAATTCCTCAAAAGCCGAACCATTACTCACAGCACCCAGTCCAAAGCTCTGTAGTGAGTCTGGACAAGAGGATTTATCAAAGCTCCTTTCCTGTTCATCAGAGACCATCCTGAGTCAGAGATCAAATCTTCAGTCCCTTCTAAGTTGTCTCCTGTCTAGCACTGAGCTCTCTCTGCATGCCTCATGAGTTTCACGAGGACCACAAAAGTCTAATTTATATCTAATTCCTTTCCCTAGAGTTTGCTGAAACGTAGGGCATGTGTTAGCTGAAAAAAAAAAATTAAACCTGGGTGTCTATGATGATGTCATGCACAGAAGGTCAGGCTACAGGGTGCGGGTTGTATCCTCTGGGCAATGAGGAATCATTCTGAGTGGGAGGATCCGCACCGTATTAATAATAACAGTGATTCATGACCGGATCCACACTGTATTAATAATAATGATGATGGCAAGAAGGACAGTTGTGCCGACATTGGGAACACTTGGAACCTTCCTTTGCACCAAGAACTATGCTATGTGTTTTGTGTTCATTAGAGCACTTCTGACAACGATCCCCCGAGCTTTGACTGTTGGTTAACTGGCCACAGACTGGGGGCGGGCGTAGAAGGGAAGTGTGGTAGAGTCTTCCAGACTTGATCAGGGCCCCAGTTAGGGGAAGATGCTGGATATGGGCTGAGAAAGCCTCCGAACACAGAGCATGTGTTTATCGTTTGATTGGCTAGACGATACCACCTCAACTTAGTAAAATGCCCAACTAAATTGATTTAATTATTTTTGAGTGTCAGGATGGCCAAAGTATGACTTGTACATAAAGTGCCTTATTAGATTTAAAATAGTGAGGTGGCATGACTCATTGGGAACTGGGTCATAGTGTCCCCTGCGTGGTTATGTGTACGATAAAGTGTGTGTATCAGGGGATTTACAGGGAATAGTGCCTAAAGCAGCTGATTTGGGACAATTTTCTACTGGCTAGAGGCTGTCCTCTCCTACGTAAGTCTTCCTGTTCTCTTCAATAAAAAGATCCTCTGGCACCACTCCAAAAATCCTGGCTGGTTATCAACTTTGCAATTTCTCTTCCACAACTTTATTTCTTCATGTTGTCACCATTTCTTCCCTTAAGTTGGAAACCTGCAACATCACAGAAGCCCTTTCTGCCTAGGCTTATTGAATTAGCCTGGTTTTTTGTTTGTTTGTTTGTTGCTATGATGAAACGCCAAAGGTAGGCCACTTATGAAGACAAGAGGTTCTTTTCACCCTCGTTTTTGCAGGCTCGAAGGCTGGTGCTGGCGTCTGGCTGAGCTCTGGTGAGGGCCCTGTTGACGGTACATCATGGCAGATCGTGTAGTGGTGAGAGTGCATGTGGAGCTAGAGCGCCATCTTGAGGCAGGAAGCCGCGGAGGCTGGAGTCACAGTCCTCAGCTAAGGGCTTCGCTCTAGATCCCACCTCCTAACACCACCACACTGGGACAAATTCAAAGCATATCCAAACAACTGCACTCCCCAATCACCAAGCTTGCCAAAATGAATCCCCCAAGAGCTCTTACGTCTCTTCCTTCTCCGTCTCCACCGCTGCCATCACCCAGCGCGCCGCTTTTGCTCATACTCGGGTGGTACCATGACCTGACGGTCTCCCTGCCACTGTCGGCCTCTCCAACCTGCTCCTCACATTGCAGTTGGAATACCACTTCCAGGATGCACATCTGGCATGCCTGTCCCTTGCTCCGGGCCTCAAGGTGCTGGCGTTCAAGTCTGGGGACAACCTGGCCTCTTCTCAGTCCTGGTCTCACTTGTCTCTAGATGTCTCTCCAAGGTCTCATGCACTCCTAGGTGGCACTTTTCAGAGCTGTCTGGATCTAGGGTGTGATGCTGGGTTGAAGGGTGCCTCCCTCTGGGTGTGGATGGCACTGCCCAGAGGGCAGGTAAGCCGGGTGGAAGATAAAGGGATGGAAAGAAGGTTGGCATGGTTGCTGCCACCTGTGCTTGCCGCTTTTGCTGCCTCCTGTTTTCTATGCCGTGAACTGCGGCTCCTCCTCTGAAATGCCCCCTGACATGCCACCCTGTCTCCTTAGAACCAGTTGCCTGTGAAGCCTCTACAAACTGTGAGTCAAAATAAATGCTTGTTTAATTTTGGGTGTTGGGATTTTGTCTCAAAAGGAAAGGAACTAAGACACACACCTTCATGTGGGTCCCCAAAGCCCCAGGTCTCCCAGACTCCTCCAGGGCATCAAGTCCTCATGCTAACTCTGCAAAGGGCAGGTAAGTGACTTCCTTTTTCCTATTTCTCTCCTTCTTTCTCACGCCCCCCGTCAGCATGTGGAGCTGGGAAGTGGCAGCCATGTTTCTCTGGAAGGCTTCTTTCGGGCTGTCTCTACAATTCCCATTGAGATGGATGAACTTTAAATGATGAGCTTTCTGGGGGCATTTATTGACATATAAATCAAAATCCAATTTATGTGAAGGAAAATCCCAGCTGGTTTACATGGCAAGATTTTGAAACAGTGTTTGCTGTGTGCAGACTCTTGCTTGATGCAAAATAATTTTATCTTCCACAGAAGTCTTCCTAGCTTCTGCTGGCCTTCTCCTGCAGAGCCTTGGCACTGGGTTCAGTTAGTCTGATTCTGTTGTGCATGGGGCTCTGTCGTGGACAGTCAGGACACAGGGGAAGTGGACAGAGGTTGGAAAATGCAATTCACTGAGTGCTTATTGTGCAGTAGCACAATCACCTGCCTGGCAAACTCAAGGTCCTGAGTTCGATTTCTGGTACCCACCCACCCTCAAATGCATATTGTGTACCAGGTACATATCTACAATACCCTGTTTTAATCCTCACACCTATTGGCAAGGACTCGATATCCTGTCAGTGGCTTTCATCTCCTCTGTGTGACTGTCTTTCCATCTACTTCTTTGAGAGGGTGTATTAACTATTGCTGCACGAAGACAACGGTGTACTTAGCATCTTACAACAAGTGCGCCCTGATTACCTAGTAGCTGCCGTGGTTCCAGGGTCTGGACAGTTTGACTTGATCCTCTTCTCAGGATCAGCCAAGGGTGTAATCATTACGTGGCTACCAGTGCAGTCTCATCTGTGGCTCGACTGGGGAAGGCTCTGCTTCAGACTCATATGGTGGTTGGCGATGCTTCCTGCTGTTGTGTGTGGGTGAAGTTCTCTGTTTCTTATCATCTCTTGGCCAGTGGCCCTCAGTCCCTTGTGCAGAGGACTCCCCAGCATGGTCTGTGAGCCCACCTGCTGTCTCTTTTTGTCTGTAAGCAAGACAGAGGTTGCAACCTATGTGATATTACCAGAGGTGGCATTTTTGCCCCACTAGCGTGTCATGGCTAGAAGCCAGACAGAGGTCCTGCTCCCGTTCGAGGGAGAGGGGACATCACACAAAGCCTGAGTACATGGAGGTCACAGGGCCACCTTAGATCTTGCTTGCAACAGAGAGGTTGAGACACTCGAGGTCACTGAGTCACTTGGTTGTGGACTTGGAATGGCACCACAGAGCTCCCACTCTCACATCCCGCTGTCCTCCTGTTTCACTCCACAGCTTGTGACAGCCAAAGCCAAGCTCTTCCTGGGAGGTTACCTTGGTGGATGCAGTCTGGGTCATTTTCTCATTACAGGCATGACTGTACATCATCAGTGTCCTCATTAAAATAGAGGGGAAGTGAGGCAGTTCTCCAAAATACACCTGGGGTGTTGGTAGCCCAAATGGGAAAGGGGCCCTGGGGTGTTCCCTCTTGCTCTTTTCAGCTGTTCTCTGACAGAGCTCAAGGGACCTTGACCCACTGTGGCCTGTGGGGGAAAATCTCACATGGCCACTCAGGGGCAAATGCCACCACGCATCTGTCTCCTTGAGGTCACCCTTTACAAACAAGGTCTGCACCATTTGGCTTATTTAACATTCTTCATGCTGTTTTTGTTTGCCCACCAATAGTCCTAGGCATCAATTTGATATTTGGAGCGCTTCCAACTCTTCAATTCTGAACAATATTTGTGTTAACTCCTACAAGGCTGTTACGTGAAGACGCATAGGCTGTACCCCTGCATGAGGGTTTCCTGCTGGGAGGGTGAGCAGATCATGGAGAGTGAGCACATGGAGTTCTTGTTTCCTACAGCATCAAACATGCTCACTGACCCTCCCCTTTGTTTGGGAACTAGATGCCAGTTGTGTTTAGTTTTGCTTCCTCCCCACATCTCCACTATCCCCACCACTCACTAAGCCTTTTCCAATCACACACACAGGCCCATCCAGATTTGCAGCAACCTCAGTGGTGATTTCCAGGAAAGAGCTTTCTGTTGGACTGGAACAGTGACACAACTGGCTCAACTTGACACTGACAGTTAAGCAACTTATAGTTTTGAAAACCAGCCCTCAAGCCCCCAGGGGCCCAGGGGATCCTTTCTTTAGGCACGGTGTGCCCACACTTCTCAGTCCATAGGCAGAGTTGGTGAGCTTTGGAACGTGCAGCTCTGGCTGTCATAAGCCTTTAAATAAACCTTAACAGTGACAGCTGAGATGGGACTTGATGCTGATTTTCACACATAAAGGCTGTACAAGGGGAGTGGTGTTGAGAAGCCACATTAAAAATATGCAATCAACACCAGCTGTGGTCCAATTAAATCCAACTGATCACAGGTGTTTGTAGAAATTTTACACACACACACACACACACACACACACACACACACACACACATAACTCATCACTTCATAATGTGGAGTCTGGAAAACACAGCAGTGCTTCTTGAGGAGGTGAGATTCCCAAACCATTCAAAAGGGAACAAAGTTCTTATAAAGATTCTTGGTTCTTGCCCCAGAACTACTGAATCCAAGTATTTTAGCAGATAAAAGTTTCCACATCTGAATTCTAACATAGTCCAAGTCGGCTTTTATGCCAAGACCAATTGAAGACAACTGATATGGGAGGCTGGGCAGGAGTTTTAGGGTTTCTGGAACACTGAAATTCAATGTCTTTAACCCTTGGGCCAAAAGGAACTGTTTGAATAGGATCCTTTAGGGTTTTGCTCTTCAGCAGAAACTTCTGCAGATGTACTCAACAGAACACCTCTCCTTCATCCTCACAGTTCTTCAGCTACTTTGTAAGAATGACTTTGTGCATGCCATTTCTCCCAGTTCCTTGACAGTCCCAAATGACTGCATTA
The DNA here is from genome assembly GCF_000260255.1 of Octodon degus. Classification (NCBI taxonomy): domain Eukaryota; kingdom Metazoa; phylum Chordata; class Mammalia; order Rodentia; family Octodontidae; genus Octodon; species Octodon degus. Next base: position 8,495,391 of record NW_004524655.1, on the reverse strand, counting down.
GGAATACTGAAGTTCATTGTGTACCAAGACCCATGGAACACTGAAAAGTAACACCTATCTGGTACCATATTTAAGATAGGATAGTGCATCAGTCTGGATACATTTGGCCACAAGTCATAGAAAACCTAATGGCATGATCCACCAAATTATACAGTTGTCTACATTAATGAGAAGTGGGAAGAAGCAATTCTAAGATTCACTTAAGACTTGGGCTACTAGATGGCTCTGGGATGCTTATCACTTGCCAGCTATTCTCCATGTGGTGTTGAACTATACCAACTGCATCAGCATCACCAACTTCCTGGCCTCATTCCACTGTCTTCAAAGGTATGAAACAGAGATCAAGGAAGCAATAGAGATTTAGCAGCCACCCTAGTTGAACAGCTCTGCTGAGACCCCTGCCTCAGTTTTCTGTGAAAGGAACTCTAGTCTGGGGAGCATCTAGTAGTTCTCTTTCTGTATTTCCCTGGCAGAATTGTCACAGGAGCCCCCACTTCTAGCTGCAAGGGAGTCTGGGAGAGTAAAGATCTGCTGTAGAGAGAAATTTGATTTAAATCAAATATGCCTCATGTCCCAGAACATCACCAAAGAAAATTGAGTTTCTGTTAGTAATAAAGAAAAATAGAAAGGGCTGGTAAGAGCTCAGTGGTCTAAAGTGCCTGCGTATACAAGCTTAGGTAAGTGCAAGGACCATGGTTCGATACCTAGCACCACATGCCTTGCCAGCCCTGTCCCCAGGGTGGGCTGAGTCAGCCACAAAAAGAAAGGAAGGAAGGAAGGAAGGAAGGAAGGAAGGAAGGAAGAAAGAAAGAAAGAAAGAAAGGAAGGAAGAAAGAAAGAAAGACGGACAGAAAGAAAGAAAGAAAGAAAGAAAGAAAGAAAGAAAGAAAGACAGACAGACAGACAGACAGACAGGAAGGAAGGAAGAAAGAAAGAAAGAAAGAAAGAAAGAAAGAAAGAATGAAAGAAAGAGAGACAGAAAATAGGATGCCCCATTTGAAATGGAGAAGACTAGGTGAATCTCATGTTTGTTCTGATAGAGCCAGAGAAGACCACTGGCTTAAATACCACACAACCTTCAAAATCAGAGTATCATGTCTTCTGTGAAGCCTCACTAGATTATTCAATCCAGAAACAATCTTTCTATTTGCCACAGTTATTCACCATCTTGGCTACCTCTTAGAATCTCTGTTTTAAAAATACATGCTCTACCTAAGAGTATTGAGCTGGAGTCTTTAAAGATAAGGCTGTCTTTATTTTTTTTAATGTATCAGTTGCTTAATTAGGTTCTTAGTAAGAAATTTAGAACACTAATTTATGAGGATAAATTCCATTTGTCAGGGCAAAAATGGATCACAGGTAGCCCCAGAGCTGAAGATCAGTTTTGATTTTTGGTAAAATCTATGAGTCCACCACTTTCTGATCCACCTTGCACTGCCCTGATATTTGGCATCTTTCTTTCTTGGTATTGAAGATCTCACCGACCTGGTGTCTGGGTTTCCGAAGCTTCTTCTTGAAGTAAGCATCAGTGAGGTGTTTGGAGATTTTGACTTTGCTGATATCAATTTTTGTGGAGTGGCAATGACAAAATTCTGGTGTGTTCTTCATAGAGGAACATGATTAAGGCTAAGAGGCCCCATCACAAGTAGCAAGCCGCTGGCCAACTGCCTCAGGAAGACCACTCTCTTGCTTCTGTGACGCCCTGTGAGGATGATCAAGAGTGATGCTAGCTCGAAGTTTCCGCACATGCTGACTGAAGGGTTTCTTGCCGTGGCTCAAGAGCTTTTGGGGCACATCTTCAGTAGGGTAGTATTTAGGTATTTTTTGAAGTTTAACCACCTGGTACACCATTCTTGTCACCACTGACTGGTTTTGTGATAATAGCAAGAACTTTCTCCTCCTTTTTCTTCTCAACCTTCAATTTAGCAGCTGTGTACTTTCTCTTGTACAAAGCCTTTCTGGAATATGTAGCAGATCCTCCAACCAGGACAGGATTTTGGTAGCAGTGGGGCTGTCCCTTTTTGGACTTTTATTGCCTTCACCTTACCCTTTTTACCAGTACCACTGTCAGCAGCCTTCTTGGCTTCAGGTTTCTTCTCTTTAATGTCTGGCTTCTCAGTTTTTTGCCTGCCATCTTGCAAGATGGGAAAGAGGCTGGAATCTTTGCTACTTTACTATTCCAAAGGAATTTGAATGGACAACCAGAATTGAAAGCCTGTTGACTTAGATCAAGAATGACCTCCCCACCCCAAACTCTCAAATGCTTGGAGGGGAGGTTTTTGAAAGGTGTTGGGTAACTAGGGTGGTGTAATTATCAGTGCATTCATCACTGCTACGTTCAGCAGATGAGTGTGCTGTTGGGAGGCAGGGCCTGCTCAGAAGAGCTGGGTCCCTGGACACAACCTGCAAGGGTTCTCTCTCTCCCCAGCTCATCCCTTCTCCCTTTGCTTCCTGGCCACCATGGCTTCACAGCTTTCCTCCATGGTGGGCCTGCCCACATGCCATTTCATAGTTAGCCCATCAACCAGGGAGTGAAAGTTGTGGAACTGTGAGTTGAAAAACAGAGTCCTTGTCCCCACGTTGCAGGCAGTTAAATTAGACAGAAACATCCTAGGCAGTCAGACATGGCCAGACCCTCAAGGAGACAGTATGGAAGGCAAGATAATCTTGCAAGTTTGGGAGAGACAGACAGACCCCTGCTGTAGACCAGACCTCAGGACAAAAGAGTAAACAAACGCAGCCACATGCTTCCCTAAAGATAAGTACCCAGGATTGATATTCTAAATGAGTCTCTCACCTCAAGGACACCTGGAAGAGTCACTAACCAGCCCCTACAGGAAAAGCCCCTGTTCTGTATTCATGTCCGCTGGCCACATGACTCACTTCCCATTTGGTCCTGGGTTTAATCAACTTTTCCTGAACTATTGTGCTTGTAATCTTACTGGTTGACCATAGTTTGTCCCACTTCATGCCCACCTAGCGAGTTCCCATGTCCTCCACCTTAGGCCCACCTCACTACGTGATTTTGCTCTATTAAAAATTCCTAGAAAAGGCATCTGCCTGGGCAACCCACTTGGGTCCTCCTTCTGTCCTCTCAGACAGGAGCTTTCTTTCACTCAACAAATATATTCTGCTCTTAACTTCCATTGTTCCTAATATTCATTCTTCAGTTTTAGAGAACACAAACTCAGCCCAGGTATCTTTCAGATTGGGAGTTTCATTCCCTGTATCACCCACACGTGCTCCAAGGACACCTCAGCCACTCGGGGGGGGGGGGGGAGCTGGCACAGAGTGCTGGTAATCACATTTTGCCCTCAAATATGGTGAGTTCCTTCTACATCCCTTTCATTGGCCAAACTCCCAGGGCTGCCCTAGCTTTATGGAGAGAGGGAAGTACAACCTTCCAGAAGTCTGGAAGGCAGAAATCTGGAAGCTTTCATGGCAATTCTTTTGACTACCAAAGACAAGTTTGTGGAGCATAAATGTGTGTCTATGACTCTTTCACAAGAATGTACTCACATAACATTGACTAAATAAGAAACAAAGGAAAACAAGTTCTGTGTACTTGCCATAAAAATTTTAATTGGGTAGAATTGCAGGCGGCAAAAATTATTATCTGTTTCTGCCACTGCCCCTCTCCACACCCTACCATCTGACTTTCTTCTGGCAAGCACTGTCACTTCTCCTGATGGTGGCTATGTATCTTTTCAGAGATTTTTCTATGCATAGAAAAATACATGCATTCAAACACATATAACTTTCTCTGCCCTAAGTATGGGATTATCTATGAATGCTCCATATATTTCTCTAACAAGGTCCAGGTGGTCCTTGTGTGAATCTGCATGAGATTCATGAGGGATGTGGAACAGGACTTTGGTTTGCTCCTGCCAGTTTGTCCCTCCCTGGGCTCCTCCAGATGGATAAGAGCCTGCTAGTCTGGATGAAATGACAGAGCTGCTGAAGGTGACTCAGCACAGGGGCCCAGCAGAGGAGGTATTTAAAGAGTTAAAGTGAAGGAGCATCAAGTAACTGGTACAAAATATTAGAATATACAAAAGACAGGATCAATCCTTGATGGGCACCACTATAAAGTGGCTCTGAGCAGGATTTAATATGAACCAACTGGCTTTTCTGTTTACTTGTGAGTTTGCCCAAAAGTTCAAGGGCCAGCCAAATAGTTTAGCAGATTAAAGGGCCTGCAAGCAGGCCCAGGGGCTGGGGGTTGGGTCCCTAGACCTGTCATGCTGGCCCCGCTCCTGGGGTGCACTGGGACTGGGTGTGGTGGTGCACCTGTAATCCTAGCTCTTGGGAGGCTGTGAACAGGTGGATCACTATGAGTCCGATCTAGAGGTGAGACCCTGAACACCCTGTAAACCCTTCCCCCACCCCCCAAAAAAAAAGAAAGAAAGAAAGAAAGAAAGAAAGAAAAGAAAAGAAAAAGAAAGAAAAAATAGTTCAGCAAACTCATAGTAAGTGAACCTCTGAGTCACTGGTCTCTGCTAAGGCCTGCACTGGCCTCTGAAGTTGGGATTACAGGACAAGATAAACCACAGTGAGGATGTTTGGCTCCAACCCTTACTAACTAAAAGGAGTCTGCAGCTGCAGACTTCTCACTCCTGTGGTGAGAGCCTTCCTGGAGATAACAAAGTTCTCCTAAATTAACATAATGTATTACTTGGAGAAGCCCTTAGTGGCATTCCCAAGTCCTGCCCAGATTCCTGCATTTTCTTCAGTACCCCCCTCCTTTGTTTGAAAGGCTAATAAATACAGGCCAACCACAGAAGTTCTTTAACCCAAAGAATCACTGATTCTGTGAGAGGGTTTGGATCCTCCTGGAGCCCTCAAATCATTTTATTTGTACCAGTTATTTCAGTCCTTGCCATCCACTCATTTGGGAGATTGCAGGCCTGATCAGCCCACAGCAATGAGGGGTAATATTAACACAGTAAATTGCCACAAAACAATTGCAATGTCAACGTCATTAGTGGCATATACATCTTGAAGATAGTAGCACATGAAGAGTGCCTCCAATTTGTTTATGGAAGGAAAGAACAAACAAAAGAAAGAAAGACAAATAGGAGGGAGGAAGAGAAGGAGAGAAGGACAGAGGGAGGGAGACAGGGAAGATACATTCCTGGGAAAGAGGGAGGGAGGAAGAAAATGGAAGAGGAAGGGAAGCTTTATCCTACGCATCAAGCTAAATGTAAAGGCTCACTAGTATGAATTGTAAGACTTTCCCACCATGGAGGGATATGGTAAGACAGAGAAGGCAGGTCATGAACTTGGCCTTCAGCGATGTATTTAAGTGGAGGTGGCTTCCAGGCAAGAGAATCCTTGTGGGTGAACATCCAGGAGGCACTAAAGTTTCCATGATGCAGGGAAACTTGTTAGTTGGTAGCTGAAGGTATTAACATGAGGGGAAAATGGGGAAACAGCATGGATCTTAAATGTAGGTACAAGTAGGAGGAACTATGTTCATTAGTCACTCACATGCATATAAAAATTTTAAGGGAGGAGTAAAGGACACTGGACTCATGAGCTCAAAAAGAGGAAATTGTTTATTGATTGAGATTCTGTTGGGTTTTTTGGTTTTGTTTTTTGCATTGACTAAACTAATTATTTAAGTGTAATGTTTTCTCTTGATCTGTACCTATAAGGAAACAAAATAGATTGAAATGGCATAGCTGCACTGATTATTCCATATTCTATGTTTTATAGAGGGAAATAGGTAAGGAATGTATGGTCTATGCTCAAGCCAAATGAATTTTCTTTAACCCACTGGCTGAGTGACCTTGGACAGGCTACTAAACCTCTCTGTGCTTCTGAACTCATGCCTGCAAAGGGAAGAAAATTGATAAAGCCTACTTTTTTGGATGGCTGAGGTGGGAGTTAAGACATGCAAAACCCTTAGTACCATGCCAGGGATGGAGGTGAGTTCCCAAGAGATGCCAACACTCATCAATTCCAAGCAAATGTCACCACTGACAACTGGAGGTTAATGAAAACCACCAATTCATGAGTGTGTCCCACATTTGCACCTCATGTAGACTTAGTTCCTACTCATCTCTACTTCTAATTTACTTACCGAATAAATCAGGTGGCTATAAATACTTTTTCACCTGACTTAGAAGTAGGAGCAGGTTCTCAAGTGTTCTCTGTAAGATCCTCAAGTCTGAGTCATTCTCAGAAGGTGCTTCTCAGTGACTCTTGGCTTAGTTTGCTTCATTCATTCATTCATTCATTCATTCATTCATTCATTCATTCACTCACTCAACCAACCAACCAACCAACCAACCAACCAACCAACCAACCAACCAACCAATCTCTTATGGTCTGCCAGACACGGAGATAAAAGAAATAGCACTGCCTTCTGGAGTGCATAATTTAGTGGTTGGAGGAGCAGGGAGAACAATAGGGAAGTGTGAGGGAAGCTGGGGTGTCCCAGAGGAGATACACCCACCTCACCTAGCCTGGAGATCAGGGAAGGAAACTGTGGCATCTGAGTCTTAAATGGAAGAAAGCTTGTAATTGAGCAGCAGGATAGGATGTAGAAAGGCTGTTCCAGTTCAAGAACATACCATGCCTGGGGGACTGCAAGTAGTGTTGCAGGAAAGGTGTGTTTGGTAAAAACAGAACAAGGAAAAGTTGGGGGCGAAAAGTCAGCAGGGGACACACATGGACCAAGACACTGTTGGGGAGTCTGATCCCAAGGGCAACAGGGGCCATTGGAGGCTATCTGGGGAGGGGTTGGTCAGATTGGTGCTTTGGAAAGCTCACATGGGCTGCTTTCTGAGACTGGCTTGGGGCTCATGAGACTAATTAAGAGATTAGTTTAGAAAGAGGGTTTGGTTGCTCAAGCCTAAACTAGGGTTGTAGCAAGAGTGAATAGACCAAGGTGTATTTTTTAAGGGTGTGAGCAGCAGAATGTGGAGACTGAGGAGGGAGAGGAGGGTGCTGGATGCCAAGAATGACTCCAGGTAACTGGGAACATGGTGGACAGGACAGTTTTAGGGGCTGGGAATGCGTGTCGAAGAGATGTCTGGGTATTAGCTCACTCTTCTTATCCAGGCTACCCACTTTTTGAGGTCAAGTTCGAGAGCTTTTGCCAGTGCTTATGAAGCTTGAACTAGGGTGATAATTATTCCAGAAAGCAAGTGGGACAAATTCTCCTGACAGCTTTCTCTTGAAGATGACCCATCTTCTGCATAATCTTCAAAGTCAATACAACAAGATCTCTCCATCCCTTACTCTGTGTCACTTACTATATCCAGTGTGTTGTCCCAGTAAACATGGTTCCTGCCTTTATGGAGCTTACATGCTGACTTAGAGTTCTAGAATCTCCTCATTAAGTGCTGAATCCTCCTGTTCTCTAGGACTGTCAAAGCCTGAATGTATCAGTCAGTTATCACCATACAACAAAATGCTCTCATGATGTAGTGACTTAAAAAATAGCTGCCACTTATGTATCTTAAAATTCTGCCATTGGCCATGTTGACCAGGCTCATCTATAGGAGTCTTCTGACCCTAGCCAGGCACATTCCTGCATTTCCGTTCTGCCATAGGTTGGAGACGCAGCCCACATGACTCTGGCAGGACACTCACATGTTTGAGACTTTAGCAGGGAGGCCTACTCCAATCTGACTTTCATCTTTCTCTAGATTTTACCAGCATGCATGACAACTGGGAAAGTTTTCTAGAGAGGATGAAAGTACACATTGTCTCGTAAGGCTTTGGCCTAGAACTGAGAAGAAATCAAATCCCAAGGCCAAGTCCAGGTCCAGGGAGGGAGGGGCAGGCCACACTCCTTGCGGGGGTGGGGGGACACAGCAAGAGTCTCATTGCAAGGGGCATAGGGAGAGGAAGCATTTAGATAATTTTACAATAAACCACAAAGCCTCATCTACTCCTATTTCTTAGTAGGCACAAAAATAATCACGAAAGAGAGCTTTGCAGAGAGGATGGTGATAGTGGTCCCAATTCTTATTTTTCCAGCCCGAAGGGAGTTCTGGTGGACCTGCTGTTTCTCATGAGATAATTTACTGCATCCTTTTCAGCAGCTGGGTCAGTCAGCTTTTTCCTATTTTAGCTTTCTGACTGTGGGCATCCTCTTTTTTTCCGTTCCCCAGGACAACAGCATGGGATTCTCTGTACAGATGTCAAAGGCATGAAATGTCAGCGATGTTCACTGTGACCCTGGCGGCTGTGGCTGTCCTTCTCTATTGCCCACCTCCTCACAGTAGCCTTTGGCAGGGCTGAGCCACACTATTAATAAACCTCCCCTTCTGCACTTTCTCTCAAGGGAGTGGTATCAGATAGGCTCCATCTATCTCCCGGCCTCACTCCTGCCAGGCTGGAGAGGTCTTCTGACATCGAGATTAGAAATCTCAGACATCACTGCCCTAGGGGGGAAGCTCAGGGTTCCATTTTCCTCAGGAAAGGTCAAGTGGCTCCCTTTGCAGTATTTGGAAAGAAAAGAGCTAACCCGCTGTGCTTCCTAAATGCCAATGGTCTTGATGTCCTGATAAGGAGAAGTCCATGAAGGAGGAGAGTGGCCAGGAGGAAAGCAGATTGCTAAGTGCCAGCAGGAAAAGGAAAGAAAGCATTGTTAATAGGGCATGTTAGAGGTGGTGGCTAATTCCATTGGGGCTGGGGTAATGCAATTATTGCTGCTTAAAAAAGATTTCTGCCTTGTTGCATTACATGAGCAACAGTAATAGTCCCACCACCTAAGAGGCTTAGGAGGCAGGTCAAGCCAGGGACAAACTGGCTCTAGCAACTTGTGATTTGTTCTTTCATCTTTTATTTCTGGTCTATTGAATGGCCACTCTGCCAGAAACTGTGCTTTGTGTTGGGGCTACAGAAGATGTACCCAGCACAGACTTGTATTCTTAAGGTCTAGTGTAACCAGAGAGCAGGAAGAACGAACAGAGAACAGCTGCAGAGAGCAGTGCATGCTCCCCATGAAGCGCAAGGTGTTATGGGAGCACCACCACGTAGGGTCTGAGGGATATTGTTTACTGAAGTCCCTCCCTCAGGCAGTGGAAGCTCCAGAAAGTTTTGAGCCAGGTCTGACATGTTCCCTACTGTATATCCAGCACCTGGCACTTAGTGAGGGCTCATTTCTATTTCTTGTTAATGTATTAGAATGAACATCAGCATTGTTACATTGGGCATCAATCCTTCTGTGCATATTCCACGAATTCCTACAACAATGTGCCTTGAGAAATACTGTGGTTTTTGGTCTGGAATTTCAGTGGTATCAGGGATCAAACTCAGGACCTTGCGCTTGCCAGGCAAGCATTTATTCCACTGAGCTATCTCCCCAGCCCTAGTCTGGAACTTTATTCTTACCATTTAGCACCTAGAAACTCTTACGTACTTGTCGAGACCCAGATACATGCCTGGCAAGAGATTATTTTTGCAAAACCTTTTCAGAGCTACTGAGTTGAGCTTATTCTCTCTCCAAAATGCCTCCAACACCTTGTTTATATATCAAGTTTGGTTTTGACCAGATGGCTATTTTATTGTAATTATTTTATTTTTAATACGTTTTTGTCTCTTCTACTGGACCAGGAGATTCTCTGGGGGTGGGGCCTGTATGTCAGGAATCTGTATTATCTGCCTGCAACTCAATAAATTGAATGGATAAGACAGTTACCATTATGGCCCCCCAAAGGTTAGCGTCTACCATCAGAAGGTGCATGGTTTCTAACACAGGGGGACAACAGGACAATATGCTCCTCAGCAAGGAGTACTCGGAGAAACACTAGGACTCAGTTTCCTTTCTGATGTGTGTTGGCATCTCCTGTTCTTCCCTTACCTCCCTCATGTCTTTGCTCAACTATCATTGTATCAGAAATGTATTTCCCAAGCATCCTATGTAAAATAGCATGTGCTACAATCTGAGAATTGCCTAACATCTTATTCGGCCTGATTGGTCTTCATTGCATTTACAAACTCTCACATTTATTCTTCAGTATGTTCTGCTTGTCTTCTCCTGTTAGGGATATGGCTCACGACAACAGCAGCTTGGCTGTGTCTGCCCACTGATATCTTCCCTGTGCCTGCAGTACAGTAACCTTTTAGTGTGGACTCAGCAATTGCTGAATGGATCCAGTCACTGAATTCCAAACATCTCTGAGAAGAAGAACTCTCTTTGGTTATCCCCTTCCTTGGATGAATTTGTGGAGGCTCTAAGCAGGGAGAGGTTTTCTGAAATTGCCAAGAGACTGTTGGGCTGCCAGGATTGTAGAGAATTGGTTTTTCATATTGACTGAAGCTAACAGTAGAACTTTATAGAGACTCATCCAACAGTCAGGCTGAGATCCTCTGTACTTTACAGAGCCTCTAGGAGGATGGAAAGCTGGAAACGGAAGGCTGGCAGAAGCCACTGGACTGGCCTGTCACTCGGGTATGTGGATTACAGGACAAATGCTTGCTGTGACATTCCCATCTGTAAACAATGTGAGTTGGCCTAAGGCAACGTTTGGCACCATTGTGTGGACCAATTGCTCACAGTGCAACTAAGGAAAAACCTGCCAGGTATTGAAAAGCATCAGCTCACTAGGCTGAAGGCCTAATACAAGGCCAACCTTTGGGCTATCTGGTCGACCTGACATGGGGTAAAGAATCAGAAAGAACCCTGCAAGAGTAACAGAGAGTGGAATTCATATGGGTGCTGCTCTAGGCTTTAGGATTCCCTGTATGCCTGGCACTTTCAGCCCTAGCAGTTTTCAAGCCCTAGAGAGGGGACCTGGGAAGTTTCTAGGAAGACAATATGATGACACTTCAAAGTATGTGTTCTTCTGAGTTGTGGGGCTGAGAAGGATCACTGGTATGCAGTACTTAAGGTTGGATTGCTGTCCCTACCCCTACCTCAGCTTTATTCTCCCCGGGAGTCAACTCTTCTTTCTATTTTATTATTTTCTCTATTTGTCTGCAAAGTGACTGGCCTGAGAAAGAAACCTCTTTTTCTCTGCTGTCCCACTGATCCCATTGCCAAGACGTGACAGAGACGGACTCGGACCTCTCAGTCCTAACTGCACCTTCTGGAAGGATGATCTGATCAGTTGTGCATCTCTGACCGAATCACCAGTGACAGGAAGCAGCCTCAGTGCAGAGCAACATGGCTCAGTGTGGCTGTAGTTTCAAGGGAGGATGTGATGGGTGGAGGGAATGGCCTCAGAGCACTGCCTGATCAGGGGAAAGCCAGCCTTCAGTCTGGAGGTTGCAGCATCCAAAGTCTGTATATAAACCAGCAATGGTACATTCTGAACTCTACCCTTCTTAGACCCACCTGAGGGACGGAGGGGACCATCGGATGCTGGTGACAGCAGTGACACTTCAGAGAGGGAAGACCCCACACTTAGTTGCAAACCTTCTGTGCTTTTTCCACATGGGCCAAGATGCAGGTTTCAGAGGATGTGGGACATTCTGTGTGCAGACAAGTTGACAGGAGTAGCAGCTTTTCTCTGATATGACCCTCTGGTGCATATGAATTAAAAAAAACTAGGAAACTACACTGTGATAAAATCAGGTCAATTGAGTTATTTGACCCCTCTGGGCCTATTTAGTGCATTTTCTTGCAGGCTGTGGCTGGGGAAGACGTGGAATGCTTCAAACATGTCATCCAGATGTTGTCACTAGTCCAGACCTCCATGCCAGCATGTCCCTCTCCATCTCTCTCACCCACCTGTTGCTCAGCCAAGACATGCTGATGCAGTATGGAATGAGTCCCAGGGAAGACTGAGAAGTGGCTGAGTGAGCAGGTAGAGTGAGGAGGACCTGAGGGCAGATGAGAGTGGACTTTTAGAACCTGAGCTAAGGCTTAGTTGTCATCTGAGAGAGGCAGCAGAATTGGAAATAGGTAGTGATGGATGAAAGGGAGCAGACTAGGGCTGGCCAAATAGCTCAGAGGATTAAAGCACCTGCAAGCAGGCCCAGGGGCTGGGGGTTTGATCCCTGGGCTGGCTGTGCTGGCCCCATCCCCAGGGCACACTGAGATGGCAATTGAGACTAGGCATGATGGCGCACACCTGTAATCCCAGCTCTTGGGAGGCTGTAAACAGGCGGATCACTACTAGTCCGATCTGGTAGTGAGATCCTGAACACCCTGTAGACCCTTCCATAAAATATGAGAGAGAGAGAGAGAGAGAGAGAGAGAGAGAGAGAGAGAGAGAGAGAGAGAGAGAGAGAGAGAGAGAGAGAGAGAGAGAGAGAGTAGCCTGAGTCTGTTACAGAAATAGTTTGAGGCCGATGTTTGTATAGAAGGGTGACTAGATGAGATTACAAGGTGATGAGCTTGTGGCATCATGCAGGACAGTAATTCTGTTTGTCACACAACCATGAAAGTCACCAAATTTCTTGTCAATAAAGCAGCTGTAGCACAAAGGAAACCCATGAATACATTGGTGTAAACTATCCAACAGTCAGGCTGATATCCTTTCATCTTTAGCAGACTGTGATCCTAAATTGCCTCCCTGTTTCAAATGGCTTTTTTATTCACTGTGTTTTCCTTCTTTATCTGCATATGTCTTTATGCATCTGAATTTGATGTTTTGGATCAGTTTGGACGAGATAACCAGTGTACCAATGGCTAGGAAGAAAACAAAACAAACAAACCACCCCCCCCAAAAAAATCTATGTTCTGATAGCACCATGGACAGCGACCAAATGCGGTGTCATTTCCAGCCTCAGCTGTGGCCAGCATCCAGGTAGTCAGGAGCCATATTTACGCAGCAGTTCCGTGGCCACCTGCCATAGTTGATGCTGTTAGATTCCTACACACCCATTTGCTCCGTTCATTTATCCATTCTTCCACACAAGTCCAGACGGGAAAGAAAGAGAAAGAGGGATGGAGAACACGATCACTTGGTGACCTCTGATTTTCACAAAAAAAAAATCATTAAGATTTATAAGAGTCTCCTTTCCTCTTCCATCCACCAACCTCCTCTGACCTGATTCAGGGTAAGGAAATTTCTGGGTTTTGCAACTAAATTGTTCCTGATGGAAAGCATCATTGGATCAAGAGCCCTCATTCAAAAAGTGACCGCTGTTTTCCGTCTGCTCATCACTGGGCTGTTTTGCACACAGCAGAGTCTATGGTCCATGCTGATAGCTCTGATAAAGGACAGCCACGGGAACATGCAAGTCCTTATGGAGCACACGGCCTGTCCACAGCCTGCAATGAGTGTGCTTCCTCTGCCTACCTGTGCTGAGGCAGCCCCCATTGCATCTGGGAGGCAGATGTCAAGCAGCACGAATAAATTAGACCCCAATGGTGCTCATTTTACTGAAGCACACAGTGTAATGAATCTTTCCTTAACATACACAATACTACTTCCTCCATCAGCAAATGTGACCTGTTTGGTGTGAATAATTCAGTGTTTTGCAGGGGTTCTGACTTTTACTGAGAATGTGGTACTGTCAGAGATTGTTAACTAATTCTATGGAGCAGAACTGAGCTCCAGTTCGCCTCTGAGCTGGAATCCACTTGGGAAAGCAGTACAAAGAATAAAAAAGGAAAACACGTCCTCTCTCAGCAGAAACTCCCCTCCCCTGGACTCTCCTGTCTCACACACACCAGTGTGCAGCTCCTCTCTCCACAAAGCTTCAGACCTTGTCTGGGGAGGTTTGGGTACAAAAGGAATTTCTGAACACACAGTTGTGTGAAAAAAAAATGAATTTTAAGTAGTAAACTCCAGCCCTGGATAACTGTGCTGGCAGACTCTTCCCAGGAGAAAGTGAGGGGTGTGGGAACGTGAGAAAGATTTGACCACTTGTGGCTCAAAGAAGGGGTTCTTTTCCTTCTCATTTTCCACTAACAGGCACATTTGGAAACCCAGAATGTTAAATTAGAGATGAGAAATTCTTTTTGAAAATTTTAGTTATCTGTATTTATGGAGTACAGAATATATATATATATATATATATATATATATATCTACAGTGTATAATAATCAAATCAGATTATTTAACATTTACTTTTGCTTAAACTTTAAAAATTTTTATTAACATATAATGATTGTACATCTTTATTTTATAGAGTATAATATTTTAATATATGCCTAAATGAATGTACTAATCAGATCAGGATAACTTAACATTTTTATCACCTTATGACTTTGGTTTGGAGCCTTCAAACTTCCCTCTTTGGGTTATTTATACAATAGATTGTGAACTATAGTCATACTACTGTTCTAAAAATCCTAGACCCTTTAAACTGTGTTATAACTTTTTAAAAATGTATTTTGTTGTTACAGGGTCTCACTATGCAGCTCAGACTCATAGTGGTCCTCCTGTTTTCAGCCTACCCAGCGCTGGGATTACAGGTGTGTGATACTACCCCTGGACTCTGTGGCTAGCTCAGCCCACCTGGGAGGCAGGGCTGGCATGGCTTGTGGTGCCAGGGATCAAACCATTGTCCCTCTGCTTGCCTAAGCTTGCCTAAGCAGGTGCCTTAGTCTGCTGAGCTATCTCGCTGACCCCCTGTTTTAACTTTTTAAACACATATTTCATTGTGTTTTGGTAAATGTTAGCCAACCTTGTCCCAGTCCTCCTTTCCACCTTCACAGTCTCTAGTAATTGAGATTATATGTTATGGGCAACATTTTCAAGCATTTCTTTTTGGGACATCAAGCAGCGTTTGTCTGTGTCTGGCTTCTTTCCTTTAACATAATGACCTCCAGTCCCATTCATGTTGCTACAAATGATATCATTTATTGAATGATATCAATAGTATTCCACTGTGCATATATACTTCATTTTCTTTGTCTTTTCTTCTGCTGAGCAACTATGTTAATTTTATATCTTAGCTACTTGTTTCTTTATGTATTTGATTGTTGTAAGGTCTCACTATACAGCTCAGACTCATGGTGATCCTCCTGCTTTCAGCCTCCCCAGCATGAAAGGACTCTGGCCAGCTCAGCCTGCCCTGGGGGCGGGGGCTGGCATGGCACGTGGTGCCGGGGGTTGAACCGCAGTCCCTGCACTTGCCCAAGCTTGCCTAAGCAGGTGCTTTAGTCCACTGAGCTATCTTGTCGGCCCATCTTAGCTACACTGAATAGTTCAGCAATGAACATGGGCAGTTATATGTCTCTTTAACATGCTAATACTATGTGCTTCAACTAAATACCCAGGAGTGGGATTGCTGGATCAGATGGTAGATGCATCATTCCTTTTGTGTGGAATTTTGGACAGTTTTTGGTAGGGGCTGTGCTAGCTGCATTCTCACCAACACTATGTGAGAATTACCTTTTCTTCATATCATCTCCAGCATTTGCTACTTTTTGATCTTTGGATAATATTCATTCTTACTGGAGTGGGATGGTAGCTATTGTACTTTTGACTTGCGTATTCCCATAGCTAATGAAGTGTGAGCATTTCTTCATAAACGTGTTGGCCTTTTGAATTTCTTCTTTTGAAGAGTGTCTATTCATAACCGTGCCCCTTTTTAATTAGATTGGGGTTTTTCATTATTGAATTTTAAAATCTCCATATATATTTTGATATTAATCTCTTGCCAGATAAGTACTCTGCAGCTTCCCCCATTCCTTAGCCTACCATGCGGGCCACAGGATGCTGTTCACACATACTCTAGGGGAGGAGAGAGCCTCAAAGCCCCCGTTGGATTTTCAGAAGGGTCCACAGTCTCCAACGCTGAAGGGCTCCTGGGCTAGATGACTGCCGCATCTCAGTGCGTCCCTGACTCAAGCCAGGACTCTGATGTCTTTGGGCATCTGGACAGTGGCGTTTCTGTGCCTGGGCCACTCGGTGTGTCCAAGGATCATGGGAAGGTCTTGTAGCTTTCAAGGGAGCTCTAGCAACAGAGGCAAGTGTGTGTGTGTGTGTGTGTGTGTGTGTGTGTGTGTGTGTGTTTCTATTGGGACACATCACGTTCACTTCTTACTCTGTGCATAATGGTTGATGTGTCCCATTTCCTCTGCTACACACAGCTGTCCTGGAGTGCACAGCCCGAGAGACAGACAGTGGCAAAAGAATCCCAAATGCCTGCCATTATGAAGCACGGTGAGGACTCTGAAGGGCCACTAAGTGCTTTGGTGTCGTTGTTTACTTCTTCACTCCCACACCCTATGTGTATCAAAGGAGCGGTGAACTCCAGGACTATCCCACGTTGCCAGGCATCACCTGCGCCAGCCCGCAGGCCTCTGCACCTGAGCCCATGCCTTGTTCTTCCCTTTGCATTCTGCATGCTGCCTGCAGTGAGGAGAGTGGGGAGGGTGGGGAGGGGCTGTGGACTGAGGAGGATCTCGCTGTGTGCTCTGGGGAAGGGTACAGAGTGAAGCCAGCACAACCCCTGCCCTGGAGAAAACGCCAGGGAAGGAAGGCAGTGGAAGGAAAGCATGCTGCAGGGGGGCTCCAGGTACCCCCCGCAGAGGTTGGCAGGGGGCACTGACTTTCTGAAGTTGAGAGCACTGAAGGACATTCGTTGCTTTATCACGTGTATAGGTTACAGTGTTGGGGAGAAAAATAAGATCACGTTTGTTATTGCACAGAATAAAACACAATGGACAGAGCCTGTGCAGCTATAGCTGAGTGTTTTTGACTCTCAGCCCACAGCAGGTTCCAGAAAAGTCTAAATAAAGCTGGCAACAAAATCCAAACCCACAACTAAATAAATTAGAGAGTGATCACGTCCATTTGTGCTTCAGAAGTACTCTTAAAGGACTGTCTTTAAATAGCATCTTTGCAGTGTTTACAGATCTACGACTGCTTGCTGGAAGGGGTATGGTTAGGGAGGGAAACCTACAATGCAAGCTGTGGAAGTCCTGGTCCACAAGAGGCCATTCTGAGGATTCCGTGGCCCGATTTCAAGCTATGGGGGCAGAGGAATCTATTCAAATGAGAGGTACCCTGTGGGGACTGAGGAATCGGGGAGGTCTAGGCTTTTGCTGAGAAAATATGCATGAGAGCTTGTATGTCCATGATGCAAAGCGAGCTCAGGCCTAATGGCAGTCACCGCCACCATCACCACCGTACTTAGGTCCCTAAAGTTAGAACAGACCCCAGAGTCTAAGAGAGTCATCTCTGCTGGGCTGTCTCCACTTCAGGCAGTAACTACAAATCAATCTCAAGGGTCCCCAACTTTCCCACACTTTTTCCAGAAAGGAGCTAATTTAGGGATTTCAATAATTTTCTTTCAGTTTTAATAATGCACAAGAGGACCAGCCAAATAGCTTATCAAATTAAAGCACCTGCAAGCAGGTGCAGGGGCTGGGGGTTTGATCCCTGGCTTGTTATCTGGGATTACAGGGTGGCCTATAATCCCAGATCTTGGGAGGCTGTGAACAGATGGATGACTATGAGTCTGATCTAGTAATGGGACCCAAACACCCTGTAGACCCTTCCCTAAAATACAAAAACAATAATAATAATGATGATGATAATGCACAAGAAAGACTGATAGAACTCATTGGAAGCATTTAGCTAACAATATTATTTATTTAATTATTTTTTATTTAATTCTTTTATTTATGTATTTGGTACACAGTCTACAAGGGTCTCAGTATGTAAGTTGGACTCACAGTGATTCTCCTGTTTTCAGCCTCCCAAGTGCTGGAATTATAGGCGTGTGCCACTACATCCAGTCTCAATTGCTGTCTCAGTGTGCCCCAGGGGTGGGGCCAGCACAACAAGCTGGGGATCGAACTCCACCTGCTGTGCTGTGCCTAAACAGGCGCTTCAGTTCAGTGAGCAATCTGGCCAGCCCAACAACAGTTTTATTATAAATGATACAACTCAGAAGCAGCCAAAGCAAAGAGATGCACAGGTCAAGATATGGGGGAGGCCAGGCATGGTGGTGCACACCTGTAATCCCAGCACTCTGGAGGCTGAGACAGGAGGATTGCTGTGAGTCCAAGGGCAGCCTGGGCTGCACAGTAAGTTTGAGACCAGCTTGAACTGCATAGCAAGACTGTCTCAAAGAAAATATGAGAAGGGCTGGTGAGATGGCTCAGTGGTCTAAAGCACCTACTTAGAATAAGCTTAGCCAAAGCACAGGGACCGCAGTTCAATCTCCCAGCACCACATGCCAGCCAGCCCCGCCCCCTGGTGGGCTGAGCTGGCCACACACACACACACACACACACACACACACACAAATAAATAAATAAATAAAATTTATAAAAAAGAAAATATGAGGGAAAAGGAGTACCAGAGCTTCCATACCTTCTCCTGTAGGATCCGGATGCATTTCCATCTCTGTACATCAGTGAGTTCATCAGTCTAGAAGCTCCCATCCACAAGTCTTGGTGTGCAAGCAGTTTGTGAAAATATTATTGTGTAGGTAGGAGTGGTTGAATCATTGGCCACATGATGGGACTCAGTCTCCAGCCCCGCTCCCTGAGGAAGCTGTGAAGCTAACAGGCACCATGTACTGAATGGTTGGTTCTTCCAGCATTTCACGCCCTTCCTGCCGCTATCCAGGTCACCACCTCCCCTAGAAAGTTGTCTCACTAACCAAACTTGGAGATGGCTGAAAAGCATCCTGTATGAGAAACGAGAGCTATTCCTATCATTCATGAAAACTCCAAGCAGTTTTGAAACACCATTCCTGGAACTGGGGACAGAGCGCATAGACTCTGTCACAATCGCTCAGGCACCCTGTCTGCTGTGAAATAAAGCTGAAGGAGGAGGATCTTGAGAGACCAAATAAGCTGCTCCCTGCCTCACTGCAGACAGTTGATCATCACACACACACACACACACACACACACACACACACACACACACACGGAGATCTTGCAGCTGGAGTTTCCACTCAGTCCATCCTCATGACCGTGTGTTTCAGATTCTGAGCGATCCCCCAGCAGGGATGATATCCATGGAGACTGGAGGTGTCTTCTTCAACTCTTTCCATTAGCTTTTCTTCACTGTCTCCATCTGTATCCTGTACCCAGAAAGGGACTGACCACCAAAGAGTTAACTCTTCGGGTCATTTCAGGAAAAGCGTTCCACGGTTCCACCACATGTGAATGCATCTCGCATGATCAGCGGTTTTGGCCTTTCTTAAGATACCTGTCACCCATAAACATCTGCATCTGGAAGGATTCGAGATTTACTCCTCGGATGAAGGTGTCTCTCAGTACTCAAATGCACTTCCTTTTCTTTCGCTGTAATTATCCTGAAGTCACACAGTCACCAGTGCGTATAATCATGGCATAGGCAGCAATGGACTTCCTTTGATATTATTTATTTATTTATTGTGGAACCAGGGATTGAACTCAGGCCCTTGTGCTTGCCAGAGAAGCACTTATTCTACTGAGCCATCTCCCCAGCCCCTGACATTCTTAAAGATCTTACCCATTAGTTCTCGCAAAGAGAACATACTATCTCCCATTGGGTTTGCTTCTCCTTGAAGAATTTTCTCCTGATATTTCATTCATTCATTCATTCATTCATTCATTCATTCATTCATTCATTCATTCATTCTCTCACTCATTCACTCATGTGTGCATTCACTCATTTACCCACTTATTCTGTCTTTTCATGGATGCTCCCTTCACATTGTCTGATGAATTCCTCCTCAGTCTTCTAGATCTAGGTCACCTCTTCTGAGAAGCCTTCTACAATTCCCTTCAAATCTCTCACACTGCATGTATAATTTAGATGTTAAACTGTGCTCATCAAAACCTGTTAGGATTAAGGGTGTTAGTTGTACCGCACAGGAAATTCATTGGGTTACCCACCGAGTCTAGCTCCTCCTTGACGCCATAGTGCCTATTGTGGCACCTGGCACTGATCAAACACTTATTGAGTGTATAAATAAATTCTAACCCATAATCACTTTTGTGTATTGGATCTGCTGAAGATTGTTGACTTTCTATCCAATATCCCCTTCCCTTTTGTTTCTTACTAATGGAACCAATGAATCAGATACTGGGCACTCATGTGCTTCAAGGTCCTTTGTTTAAATCCAGGGTACTCCCCCGTCTCCAGGGTGGTGAGAGTTGGTGATTTCAATGCAATCTTGGTAATTTTATAACTTTGTCCAGCATACTGGTTCAGGTGTGTAGGTAAGTGCAATCTTGGCCAGAGGGAAGTAAAGTAAATGCAGTGGATGGGGAGCTGTTGGTCAAAGATGTCCTTTCTTGATTAAAGGAGTTGCACTATGAAAATGCCTCCTCCTATTTTTAGTTGAAATTCTTGGAATCCAAATACCTTGAGCAGGACTAGTCATTCTGAGGCCATGTGTAAGGTGGTGCCATAGTAGGATAGATATAGAGGGCCCTTCCCAGTCCTCCTTGTGGCCTAGGAAGTTTATATTTGTAATCTCATGGAAAAGCTATTGGCGTTCTCGTGAGTTAATTCCTATCACCACTTCCACTGCAACCAATGGTGAGAATAAAGAAACTAAGACATATTTGTAGTTACAGGGAGCCAAGGGGCCCTAGTCCAGCCATGATAGTGTTTAACTGGAACAAAGACCTCGATCCATGGCTGAACTTGAGTTTTATATATTCATGAGGGAGGAGCGGCTTGAGAATGAGTGACTATGAGAATAGCAGGAGGTAGGTGAGTGCTGTGAGCTGGGCTAGGTAGGAGGCCTGCATTCACCTCTGCAATAGGCAGAGAGAGGGATATGCAGAGAGTAATCTGAATATCACAATTGGGATAGTAGCTAATGTTTTGGGCTCTGTGTTTCAGCTCTTATGTTTGATCTTCCAAGCCCCAGGAAGTCATGGCCTCTATCTTGAGGCTCCGTCTCAGCTGACAGTGTGGAGCACTGGCTCTTCATCCCTTCCTGAGTCAGCTCACACTAGGGAGCAGCCAGTGGGGAGTCCTGGGAAACTTGCTTGCTGTCTTCCAGGACTACCACCAGCACCTAGGCTAGACTGATATGCATCGCTTTAAGCCAATTGAAAGGAGAAGGAGGGCTTGGGAGATAGCTCAGTGGTCTGAGCACCTGCCTGGCAAGCAGGAGGTCCCGAGTTTGATCCCCAGTACCACATGCTGTGCTGGCCCCTGAACCCGGGATGTGGTGTTCTATGCTATGCCACACTGGCCACTGAAACCAGAGGCCCCCCCC